>NC_057801.1:681467860-681609862 GCF_018294505.1 Triticum aestivum | reverse complement strand
AGGGAGGGAGGGAGGGAGGGAGGAATCTTCCAGCACGTATTTCCTATATGCATGAAGCTTAGTTAGATTTGCTTTTTTTCGAAATCATGGGTCATCCACTGAGTACTATGTTATTCGTTCTTTAGGTGTTTTAATTTTAAAAATCAGCTCTGCACAAGTGCAGCATGGCTGGAAAGTCTGCTGCTTTTACTTGCGTTGAGGACAATCTGACGGACAACTTCAGACCTACTCGCGCCCCATAGTTAGTATATACTCCCTCCGTTCCTAAATATAAGTCTTTCTAGAGATTCCACCAAGTGACTACATATGGAGCAAAATGAGTGAATCTACACTCTAAAATATGTCTACATACATCCGTATGTTGCATTCCATTTGAAATGTCTAAAAAGACTTATATTTAGGAACGGAGGGAGTATAACGGCTGGAGAGAAATTATGCTTTTCTTCATTTGGACTATACGATAGATGCTCCAATTATAAAAAGAAGAATTTTATAAATCAAAGAAAGATATGCTCTCATCAATTGCTCATCTCTGAAGGTTGAAAACAAATGGGCCTGATGAAGCCGTTTTTTTTACTATCTCCTCTAGCAACAACTCCCTGTATAATCCAAAAATGGATTGTTGCTTATTTGTTTTTGCTTATTCACAACATTATTCATTTAACAGGAATACCAGTTGTTTATGAACACAGCCGATGGCAATGTTCGTATGGATTTGAAAGAAAATACTGCTGCCAAGATATATTTTGATCACACCACAATGCATTGTTGTATTTTTTCAAAGTACTGAGCAATGGTTTACATGGATTGCTGAAAATATTATTAATAGAACGCCAAGTCCGTCATAAAAACCAAACCTGGCAGGAAGTTTAACTAAATCTGTTTCAAATACCCAAAGCTCGTTGTTCTCAATTTTAAATTATGCATTGAATGGCTTGTTCGACAATTCATGATTGGGGATATGCCACTATGCCTATGTCTGTATGACTCTATATGCGTGAGGCTTGCTGTATGCATAATGCAATTTTTCCAAGAGTTTAATTCAGGCCGACTGTTAGCTGTGTGAATTCCCTGCCATGATCTTCTTAGATTTTAGTCTCTTGACATGGCATGTATATTGTTTAGTTTTGGGCGTGATATAGTGGGAAAACACATGGTGCGCCGTACTAGACTAATTTTTCTCTTTACATATTTTTCTGACGGTGATGGACACACTCAGATTCTGATGAAGAGGGGCATGTCAGATAGAATGTAGCTGGGAAGTCCAAATGTACTTTTTGACAAGTAATGCTAACATTAGAAATAATTAGAAAGATAATCAAGGACAATGCACAAGAACAAAATACTTAAAAACCTAGATAGGACTCATGGTATACAAAGGTGTCCATATATCTAGGTAAACCAAACCGTATTTTAATCGAAAAGTGAAAGCGTTATTCTTTGGACATTATTCTTCCATCTCCTTAATATTCATGTCTCAGTCCTGTTTTTTCGTAGGGCTTCAGTTGTGCCTCTTCTCACACTGAACCAGTCCATTGGCGGAGTAGTCGAAGAAAGCAACACTGCACTAGCAAAAACAAGAACAAGGCACTCTGCCAGTGTGTGTGCATGATCCAGTAGCATGCGTTTAATAGTAGCCACCCTACTTGTCGTTGTTCAAATGAATGTAAAACATCCTTCACAAGATTCCAGTGCAGGTCAGTTTGTGATGTTAGATGGTAGTTGTGTAATATATATGCTAGACAAGGTTTTGTACTCCTGAGTCTAATGTTTCGTTCCTCACGCCTACAACAACAACAACAACAAAGCCTTTAGTCCCAAACAAGTTGGGGTAGGCTAGAGGTGAAACCCATAAGATCTCGCAACCAACTCATGGCTCTGGCACATGGATAGCAAGCTTCCACGCACCCCTGTCCATAGCTAGCTCTTTGTCGATACTCCAATCCTTCAGGTCTCTCTTAACGGACTCCTCCCATGTCAAAATCGGTCGACCCCGCCCTCTCTTGACATTCTCCGCACGCTTTAGCCGTCCGCTATGCACTGGAGCTTCTGGAGGCCTGCGCTGAATATGCCCAAACCATCTCAAACGATGTTGGACAAGCTTCTCCTCAATTGGTGCTACCCCAACTCTATCTCGTATATCATCATTCCGGACTCGATCCTTCCTCGTGTGGCCACACATCCATCTCAACATACGCATCTCCGCCACACCTAACTGTTGAACATGTCGCCTTTTAGTCGGCCAACACTCCGCGCCATACAACATTGCGGGTCGAACCGCCGTCCTGTAGAACTTGCCTTTTAGCTTTTGTGGCACTCTCTTGTCACAGAGAATGCCAGAAGCTTGGCGCCACTTCATCCATCCGGCTTTGATTTGATGGTTCACATCTTCATCAATACCCCCATCCTCCTGCAACATTGACTCCAAATACCGAAAGGTGTCCTTCCGAGGTACCACCTGGCCATCAAGGCTAACCTCCTCCTCCTCACAACTAGTAGTACTGAAACCGCACATCATGTACTCGGTTTTAGTTCTACTAAGCCTAAACCCTTTCGATTCCAAGGTTTGTCTCCATAACTCTAACTTCCTATTTACCCCCGTCCGACTATCGTCAACTAGCACCACATCATCCGCAAAGAGCATACACCATGGGATATCTCCTTGTATACCCCTTGTGACCTCATCCATCACCAATGCAAAAAGATAAGGGCTCAAAGCTGACCCCTGATGCAGTCCTATCTTAATCGGGAAGTCATCGGTGTCGACATCACTTGTTCGAACACTTGTCACAACATTATTGTACATGTCCTTGATGAGGGTAATGTACTTTGCTGGGACTTTGTGTTTCTCCAAGGCCCACCACATGACATTCCGCGGTATCTTATCATAGGCCTTCTCCAAGTCAATGAACACCATATGCAAGTCCTTCTTATGCTCCCTATATCTCTCCATAAGTTGTCGTACCAAGAAAATGGCTTCCATGGTCGACCTCCCAGGCATGAAACCAAACTGATTTTTGGTCACGCTTGTCATTCTTCTTAAGCGGTGCTCAATGACTGAATTCAGGAAAATCAGCCAAGATACACAACAAACATATCAACCGCAGCTAGCTGCTATGCGCACATGTGTGAAAACAAACTTATTAATCCTTTGCCGCAGACAATACTGAAGCACTAACACAAACAAGATCCTTCTGAAGATAGTCTCTGAATGCAAATGATCGTGACTTCTGAATTTGGAGCCATGGCCCATGTGTAGGCAAGGGCAATGACCCCTTTTACTACTTGAGCGGTCCAACAGAGGTACTTCTATTTTTCTGTCCTCAGAAGAAAAAAACAGTGAAAAGAAGATAGAGCTCGTTTAATTTGTTTCTACAAATCTTCAACAACACGTTTATGATCCTGTATTTTTAATTCAGTTGACCTCTTGAATGCAGATTATTGAAGGTTGTTTCTAAAGTTGTGATTGACTCGAACCAAAGGAAAGTTGGAGACTTCTTTAGTGTGAATTGCTTGGATTAAGTGGGAGTGAAGATGTCCTTTCTATCTATATCTGGTTCTATTATTGGCAAATTTGTGCCTTCAAGATTGCTGCTCGTGTTTGTGTTCTCGAGCTGAAAATTTAGATTATTACCCTGTTTGGTCTCCTGAATATAAATCATGATTCTTTGCATCTCAATTGCAGACCAGCAGACCTTTCCGTCCTCATATTCGCCGGATTCGTTTTCTATGATCGAGCGTCCGAGCGGTTGCATCTCGACGGCTGGTGCGCGCTCCATTTCAGTAGTTATACTATAGTCCAGAAGTTTTTTGGGGTTCTACTTTTTTGAGTGATTTTTCCAGTTCCCTTTAATACTGAGTTGGCTTTATACTATGAGCAGTGAGCAAGTCATGTATAAAGCAAAAACAAAAATTGGTCTGCTATCAAATGGTACATTTATTTGAACACAAAGGGCAAGAAAGGTTCAGGGTCTCGTGAAGAGGGCATGTGTTTATATTAGGTGAGATCTGAACTGATTCTGACCAATGTGAAATTAATATTGTTGTTGATGGATCCGCAATTATTTTTATGTGCACAGAAGTGCCGTAGTTGAGAAGCCTGAGAAGAATATATCACTTAGGTACAGATTCGAGCTAGGGTTTTTTCATTTTCTCCTTCCAATCCATTTATCATGGGATAATTTGCCCATAAAAGACATACATGATGGTCGTCGTTGGACAGACTATATTTGTTTACTTCTACCCATAAATTTAAAGTCCTGAACATGTATATTACACATCTCTTGCAGGATATATTAATATTAACCTATGTGTGCGTTCCACTGCATTCATCTATTTAAGTTCCACTGCATTCATTTATTTAAGGCATGATATTGGTAAGCTTGGTTCAAATTGTGCCGCATCTATCTATATAATGCACAATATTTCTAAGCTTGGTTCAGGTTGTTTCTGACAACCACTGGCAATCTGTCCCTATGTCATTCCTCTTATATATACATGAGAACTGTCTACATAGGATCTTGCAAGCAGCACCAAATCTTATATTATGGGACGGAGTGAGTATCTCAAAGAAGAAATATTTTTTTGATGTAGGAATATCTGTAGGCTGATTATGCTTTGATGTATAGATCGCAGTAGCAGGTAAAATATAAGTTCTTAGCCAGTTCAATAGTACTTTGTTGAACAATGCTCAATTGACATTAGGCTAAAACATCGAGAATACCTGAGGGGACAAGGCAAGTGTTGTTTGTAAGGACTCATGTTATGATATTGCAAAATAGATTAGACGGAAAAGTACATAGCATTGCCATGGCATATTTAAAACTTCTAGATCTGCTGTTCATAGGATGGCATCCACAAAATCCTTTCTACCATGTGCGTGTGTTTGTGTTAGAATTGTTTCACACAAATAGACAAATTATTTTCTATGTGTATGCTTCTCCTTTTATCAACTTATGAGAAATTATATTAATGGGGCATGCTTTATTTGCAAGATATAGATGTCTTAACTTGATAAAAGGACTTTATATTGAATGTGTTTGTGCGACTGAAGATGAGGCATGCTTTATTTAAAAAATTATATTGAGTGTGTTTGTGGGACTTGAGATGGAGGATGGCTTGTGCTCTTGCTTGTGCAGTTACCACGGTGCTCCAGCCATGATGTAGAGGTATTGTGGCGGCGGTAATGTGTTCCAACTTGGACGGCGTTGCCCCCATTCTGGTGTGCGGAGCTAGAGATGTGTAGTGCTATGGATGAAAGTCATGTCCAGCTTAGGTCTGTGCTGGTGGCGACGACGCCTGTGGGTGCCGTTCCACTCCTTGGAGGTGTCGTCGAGGTGTGTCGGCATCTTTCCCCTCACATTGGTGTTTGGTGGTTGTCTCCGGGCGAAAGCCTAGGTTCAAGTTAGAGCTGGCGATGGCAATGTTCGTATCGTCGTTTCTCTGTTGGGAGTATCATGTATGGAGACACGACATGCAGGTCCTGTGTTGTGATCCTTTGGTGCTCATTGCTACCCCAGGTTGATCTTCAAGGGCTCTATGTACGCTGCCGCTCATGTGCCCAAGACGATGCCTCCTCGAGTCCGACCAAGTCCTGTCACCTCCTCGCCGACATGTCTTTTAGGCTTACATGAGTGTAGTGCATTGACCATGGAAGTCTTGATGGTGTCTTATCTTCGGAGGCGTCCAGTGTCACTTGAAACACGACTGTCTTTCAGTTTAGGGTAGGCATCTTGTGTTGTGGTTGTAATGTGTGTGGTGACATGTCTTGGGACTGCTAAGGTGTGGAGTTTGTGCTACGCTTGTAGTTTGTAACAAGGGTAGTCTTCTTGTAATCTGCTTCTTCCTTTTATAAAAATATGGTACGCCTATGCGTACTCTCAAAGATAAAGATGTCTTAAGCGAAAGAATTAAATCAAGATGGTTGAAAAAAGTTTTAAAAAGTACCGTGTGACTATTGTTGTTGAACTACTAAAAATATGTATGCCCCGCTGCCACCGACAAGGATTCTCTTGATCGGGCACTACATTTTGTTCATTATTTCGGTGAGAAGGTGATCATAGTTCTTCTATTTTGAGTATCCGTGTTACTTTTTTGAGTGTGTGTCAAAGAAACAAGCATGTCCTGCTAATGAACCATGACAAAGTTTGGTGACTGAGGTTGTAGGAGTAGGAGAATCACCTGAGGGATTGTAAATGACTGAGATAGTACATATGCACATTGATTATGTTTTCTATGAAAGAATTTTACATTGTAAGGATCTCCTACTTAAGGAAAGTTGTGGTATCAATGGGAAGGGAAAGGAGCACAAGCATGTGAGAGCAATATGGAAGTGCAGACATCAGTGTCTGGATGCTCCATCATTAAGTTGTATCATAGTAGACAACTAGAGGGAATGCGATGCATGCAATCATTTACATAACAGAGTAAAAATATGTTGCATGAGCCATCAATTCAAGTGAGAAGAATTTGTTTCATGTGATTTGTAGCTAATTCGAGAATGGAAGTGCTACACCTTGATCATTATGTGCATATGATATGATTCCAGCTATTTTTCTTTGTATGCAATGCATAAAAAAGGAAAATGAGAGCAATTTGGGATTTTTGATGTACTATATCGTTATTGCGAAGTTGTATGGGGAACATAAGTGCTAAGGTGTGGAGTTTGTGCTACGCTTGTAGTTCGTAACAAGGGTAGTCTTCTTGTAATCTGCTTCTTCCTTCTATAAAAATATGGTATGCCTATGCGTACTCTCGAAGATAAAGATGTCTTAAGCGAAAGAATTAAATCGAGATGGTTGAAAAAAGATTTAAAAAGTACACGTGTGACTATTGTTGTTGAACTACTAAAAATATGTATGCCCCGCTGCCACCGACAAGGATTCTCTTGATCGGGCACTACATTTTGTTCATTATTTCGGTGAGAAGGTGATCATAGTTCTTCTATTTTGAGTATCCGTGTTACTGTTTTGAGTGTGTGTCAAAGAAACAAGCATGTCCTGCTAATGAACCATGACAAAGTTTGGTGACTGAGGTTGTAGGAGTAGGAGAATCACCTGAGGGATTGTAAATGACTGAGATAGTACATATGCACATCGATTATGTTTTCTATGAAAGAATTTTACATTGTAAGGATCTCCTACTTAAGGAAAGTTGTGGTATCAATGGGAAGGGAAAGGAGCACGAGCATGTGAGAGCAATAGGGAAGTGCAGACATCAGTGACTGGATGCTCCGTCATTAAGTTGTATCATAGTAGACAACTAGAGGGAATGTGATGCATGCAATCATTTACATAACAGAGTAAAAATATGTTGCATGAGCCATCAATATATTCAAATGAGAAGAATTTGTTTCATGTGATTTGTAGCTAATTCGAGAACGGAAGTGCTACACCTTGATCATTATGTGCATATGATATGATTCCAGCTATTTTTCTTTGTATGCAATGCTTAAAAAAGGAAAATGAGAGCAATTTGGGATTTTTGATGTACTATATCGTTATTGCGAAGTTGTATGGGGAACTTCTTTAATTTGTCTGAACTTTTAGGAGGGAGTGGATGACGAATGTTGGAAGAAATTCAAAGTTGGCTGATGGGATGCCTATGGTAGTTTGGTAGACTTGGAGAAAACCTATGCGAATTTTGAGTTGGGTGGCAATGCAGAGTTGAAGCCAAATGACTCCATATGTTAGTCTATGGGTTAGGGATGATGGGACTCAACAATTTCATAGACCCGGAGGAAGCACAAGTCAGATTTTCAGTGGAGTGGCAACATAGTGAAGTACTCCCTCCGGCCCTTTTGACTCCGCGTATAAGATTTGTGTCAATTCAAACTTTGCAAAGTTTGACCAAATTTATATTAAAAAATATCAACATCTACAATACCAAATATATAAAATATGAAACTACGTTCCACAATAAATCTAATGATGTTGATTTGGTATTGTGAATGTCAATATTTTTATTGTAAGTTTGGTCAAATTAGAGATATTTGACTTCAGACAAAACTTATATGTAAACTAAAAAGGACCAGAGGAATAATAACATAATGATCAAAGAGCTGGAATTGAGCGGGTTGTAATAGATCCATTTGTTGGCACGTGGCAACGCACGGGCGCTCTACTAGTCATCTATAATGGGCCTCATGTGCTGATGGGCTTTCTCCTTGCCTTCCTAGGATCTGCCAAAAAATATATGCGTGCATGAAATTCGACCTCACATCCTTCACTTCCATCAGTACAGCTGTAGCCAACAGGCCAAGCCTGTGCTTGTGTTAGAAGAGAGGCTTCACTTTGTAATGAAATAGTCCCACCTCGCTTCTTTACATCTAAATTTTCTAATTAATATACGTTGGATATCTTTTGTGTATTAAGGAGCATTGCCGGGAATCATTAAGGAAGAAAATAAGCCGTCCCACAAAGGAAGGAAAGAGAGGGATTTCGGGTGTGACAGAGAAAAATAAAGAAGGAATGAATGAGGAAGGGGATATACAAGGAAAGAATAAAACCCGTCAAAAAAATAGAAGGAAAGAATAAATAAAGGAAAGAGGGATTAAATAAGAATTAAGGATGAGAGAAGGAAAGATTCCATGCGCAATATGAGGCAGAGAAGGAAAGTAATCATGTATTGAAGACCTCCTCGTGGAGGAAGATTCCATATATGAAAGATGTGATGGAAAAGGTTACAAATTAGAGAAGAAGAAGAAAAGCAGAAAATCAAGAATTTTTATGGACGCGTATAACTTGATGACATACAAAATTAGATGCCTTGCACTTGAAAACGAAACTTAGATCATCATACATGAGCGGTCGGTCTGATCTATCAGGAATATATAAAACCATGCGTACAAGTTTTATTTTATGGAACATGCATACAAGTTGAGCTTAACGTGAGCACATACAAAATTAGATGCCTTTGCATTAGAAAAAGAAACTTATATTGTGGTCCATTCAAGATTTTGTGTTGTTCAAATAAGTAATGGGATGCACTAACGCGTGACTTACATAACATCACACATGAAGGACATGACAGTAGCATGCAATCGGATCATCATCACATGCGCGGCCGGTCTCTCACATTAAATGGTATGGCGCCCATCGCGCTCGAAGGGATGAGCAGACACATGCGTGCATTAGAATTCCTGATAATAATATTGGACATATTTTATTAATTTAGATGGATAAAAAAAATACAACTTCATTTACATGTGAATTGCAAAATATAAATGAGAAATAAAGTCTGAAATACATTTCCGTTATTTAAAATTAAGTTATAGGGCTTAAACATAAAATTTAACCAGTAAAATAGAATGTAAGATTAAAGTTAAAGTAAATTATAATGCGATTCCAATCTAAGTAGAATATAAGTTTGTTGAACAACAATAAGATATTTGACAAGAAAAATTAAATGAATATACATCAAAATTACTTCACCCCATATACGAGACATTTGGTAATTATTCCCCCAAAATATCATAGTTTTCCTACATGCTCTAAGGCTTATTCAGTTATTGAACTGATGAATTTCTTCTTTGTATCTAAATCATCTTGAACCGCTTTTTTGTAGCTAAATTGCTAGGTGTTGTGTTTAGGTGCACATGTCATGGGTGAACTACTTCTTTATATATGAATTGTTATGTCAAAAACTAAGATACCATACTGTGATACTAATATTTGATGTATTAGAATTGTTTAATTCAAGAGCAAAATATTGCGATAACACATGCAGAAAAAAACTATGTCTAATTACAATAAAAACTTTCATTATTTGTTGGTCATATGCTATATATTTTTAAGAACAAAACAAATCATCGCTCTTATTTTTCAGACCCACTAGCGCCCATCACCAAAGTACAAGGAGTTGGACTCAGAGTCCCTGCTATGTGTGACACAAATTTTGCACTTTTCTTTGTTATATTAGCCAGAGATGGGGTATCTTTGGACAACGCTCCTAATATTTATTTTGTTTCTCGTGTGGCAGTGTGGAGGAATTCAAGGAGTTTTTGGAAGTCGTCATGTCTGATGATGGCCATTGGGGGAGAAGGAGGAGGAGGAGGTCTTGGGCCATTGAGTTAGTGAAGTGATGTTTTTTGTCATCCGTTGCAACGCACGGGCATTTGTGCTAGTGTATGCTTACGACAACCATATCGTCTCCCCTCATCATCCTTGCATACCTCCCAACCCGTCTCTCACACGCACGTGCATAGACAGACATGTGGAAAGTGGTGGAAGCGTTCCTACTCTCCATACAGGGAGAGCCGCATGTTTTATATTGATATGGAGCGAGAGGCGTCTCGTGGCGTTACAGGGTGCGATCGTAAGCTAACGATCGAGAGATACAATCGGGAGAAGAGATAGAAAGATAAGAGAGAATTAAAACAAACTCTATCTCTAACTACCTAAGATACACATGGCGCATATGTAACATAACCAATCGTGACATGATGTTTAACACTCCCCCATAATCAAAACCGAACTAGGTTGAGATTACGCCGAAAATCTTCAAAGCTTCTGGTTGGTAGTGCCTTTGTAAACCCATCTGCAATTTGATCCTTGGATGAAATGAATCTGATCTCTAATTCTTTTTTAGCAACTCGTTCCCTGACAAAATGAAAATCTATCTCGATGTGTTTGGTCCTGGCATGGAAAACTGGATTAGCAGACAAATAAGTTGCACCAAGGTTATCGCACCAAAGACAAGGCGTTGGGGTTTTCAATATTCCCAACTCTTTCAGTATTGCTTGGATCCAAATGACTTCAGCTGTAGCGTTTGCCAGGGCTTTGTATTCTGCTTTAGTGCTTGACCTGGAAACAATGGCTTGTTTCTTTGCACACCAAGAGACTAGGTTTGGGCCATGAAAGATGGCAAATCCCCCGGTGGACCTTCTATCATCCAAGCAGCCAGCCCAATCCGCATCAGAGAAAGCACTAATGCCCATGGAGGATGATCGGTTGATGGAAAGGCCCATACTGACAGTGTTCTTGACATACCGCAAGATGCGTTTTGCTGCTGTCCAGTGAGTTGTGGTAGGTGCATGCAAGCACTGGCAAACCTTGTTGACTGCAAATGAGATGTCAGGACGAGTAAGTGTTAAGTATTGAAGTGCACCAACTATACTTCTGTAACTGGTGCTGTCATCCTGATTCAGGAGTGTTCCCTCTGTGAGAGACAGGGTTTCTGAACTTGACAGAGGGGTCGGTGACGGTTTGCAATCCTGCATGCCAACTCTGCTCAACAGGTCAGTGACATATTTTCCTTGAGAAAGATGAATGCCATGATCAGTTTTCTTAACTTCAATGCCTAGAAAATAGTGTAAGTCTCCCAAATCTTTGAGAGCAAATTCTGACCGAAGATCACCGAGTAAGGCTGTAATTGCTTCATTGGACGAGCTAGTCACGATTATATCATCAACATAAATAAGAACAAAGATGGCAGTTTGAAACTTGTTGTAAATAAACAGAGAAGTGTCAGACTTTGATGGAACAAACCCAAGTGCTTGCAACTTCATACTCAACCAAGAATACCAAGCTCTGGGGGCTTGCTTGAGTCCATACAGAGCCTTGTCAAGCTTACAAACATGGAAAGGTGCATTTGGATCTGCCAACCCAGGAGGTTGTTTCATATACACCTCTTCTTCCAGAACACCATGAAGAAACGCGTTCTGTACGTCTAGCTGGCGAAGACTCCATCCCCTGGAAACAACAATAGAGAGCACAAGACGAATATTTGCTGCTTTGACAACTGGACTGAACATGTCCTCATAGTCAATACCATACCGTTGCTTGAAACTCTTTGCAACTAAGCGGGCTTTGTAGCGATCAATAGTACCATCCGATTTTCTTTTAACTCGATAGACCCATTTGCAATCAATAAGATAACCTTGTCGATGAGGAACTAAATGCCATGTCTTGTTACGTTGCAACGCAGATATTTCGTCCTCCATTGCTTGTTTCCATCTAGTGTCCCCAAGAGCAGCAGCAAGCGACTTTGGTTCACTGGATTCCCCTGTCAAACACGTGAGGCCATACTTGGAAATATTTTTGTAATTAATTCTGCTAATAACTCCCCGTTGCAACCTGGTTCATGTAGAACGGACTCCAGAAGAGGGAGCCACAGAAGATCCGGGCACCTGAGGAGGATCAACCGCAGTAGATCCCGAGGGAGATCCTGGTGCGCTGACAGCGCCCAATCCCGAAGGTGCCTCGGGATGAGGCGAGGCGACCAGGACCATGTCGTGGGCAGGCGCGGCTGTCTCTCGGTCGGGGGAGACCGCGGCAGTGGCGGGCCCAGGCGCGGGCCCAGGCACAGGGGGGCGTGGAGAGGCGGGAAGGCCAGGCGGTGGCCCAGCTGGTCGCGCCGATCCCAAAGCAGATTAGGGCGCTACAGGCGGGACGTCGACAACAGGCACCTAGGTGGATCCCGAGGCGGATTGCATGGCAGAGGGGGGTGATCCCGATGAGGATCCTCCAGGGGATTCCGTGCACATGAAATGTTGCACTGTAGCGCCATTTTGAACACCATTTTCAACACCATTTGCACCATTTCTTTCACTATTTATTGCTGAAACACAAAGCTCAGGTATAGAGTTAGGAGGGTTAGGCAAATATTGATCATCACAATTATTTTCTTCCCCATTTGCACCATTGGATAGACTAGAGGGCAAAAGGAGAATTTCTTTGCGAAGAAGGGCACCGGCATTGGGATGGAGTGTGGCAAAGGGAAACTGAGTTTCGTCAAAGACAACATCCCGGGAGATATACACTCGACCGGTAGAGACATCTAAGCACTTAACTCCCTTATGTTGTGTACTATAGCCAAGAAAAACACACTGTTTCGAACGAAACATGAGTTTACGGTTATTGTATGGATGGAGATTGGGCCAACATGCACACCCAAAGACACGAAGTGGAGCATAATCTGGTTTGACATGTAAAAGACGCTCGGTGGGAGTTTCATTTTTGATGACGCGGCTGGGTAGAATATTAATGAGATGCACAACTGTGAGAAAGGCTTCATCCCAAAACTTTAATGGCATGGACGTAGCGGCAAGCAAAGCAAGGCCTACCTCAACAATGTGTCTGTGTTTGCGCTTGCCGAGCCATTTTGCTGGTGAGCATGGGGGCAGGAGACATGGTGAGATATTCCCAACCTTTGGAAAAAGGAATTGAGTTTTTCGTACTCACCACCCCAGTCGGATTGAACAGCAAGGATTTTGCTATTAAATTGTCTTTCAACAAGTGCTTGAAAGTTTTGGAAAACTTGGAACACATCACATCTTTTCTTAAGAAGGTATATCCACGTATATTTACGAAAGTCATCGATGAATCTAACATAATAAGCATGTCTACCAACAGAAAGTGGAGCAGGACCCCATACATCAGAGAATATGAGCTGTAAAGGTTTAGGAGACACACTAGTTGAGACATGATATTGCAACTGATGACTTTTAGCTCTTTGGCAAGAATCACACACTGTTTCAGAATTATGCTCTCCAACAACTGAAGATTATTTTTGCTAAGAATTTGCTTGACAATAGAAAAAGAAGGATGGCCCAAACGGGCATGCCATCTCTCTATAGAGAGTCTAATGGCACTACACACTTGTTTATTGAATCTGCTAACTTTGGGAATCAAAGGGTAGAGTCCATCCACGCATCTACCTTGGTAAAGGATTTGCTTCGTGACCTGATCCTTGATCAAGAAAAAGAATGGGTGAAACTCTAGAAAAACATGATTGTCAAGAGCAATACGATGTACAGAGAGAAGGTTTTTCGATGAACTAGGACAATGATGAATATTGTTAAGATGTATATCTCTATGCGGGGAATGAATAATTGGATGACCAATATTGCTTATCTCCATACCTGAACCATCAACATTATGGACTTGATCATGCCCGTTGTATCTTTCATGCATGGTGACCTTCTCTAGCTCATGGGTGATGTGGTCGGTGGCTCCAGAATCAAAATACCAATTTGAATCTGCACCATAGCTTGTGTTTGCCGCATCAGCAATTTTCTTCTTGCGTGAGTTATCTTCAGCATATCGCCACTTGCATTCTTTTGCTATGTGATTAGTTTTCTTACAAATTTGACACTTGCCCTCATACTCATCATACCCTCGAAAGTTGTTGTTGTAGTTGTTTTGACCGCCCCTATTGTTGTTGTAGAAGGGTCGGCCTCCTCCCTGGTGATGGTTGTTGTAGTTGGAGCCGCCACCGCCGCCGTTGTTGGAGTAGTGGCCGCCACCACCACCCCCGTACTGGTTGCCGTTGTCGCCGTAGTGGCCACCACCGCCACCATTGGGGTAGTAGCCACCGCCGCCATGTCCATCACGACGGGAGCCGCCACCGCCACCACCGTTGCCGCGGTAGCCCTTGGGCGGGCCACCTCCATAGCCGCGCGATGCGGCGTTGGCCGACGACTTGAAGGCGCCGGCTTCCGTGCCCTGGAACATCTCCACCCTCTGATCGAAGGTAGCAACCATGCCGAAGAGCTCATCTACAGAAACATCATCAGGGCGAACATCAAGGGCAGAGATGATCGGTTGGTAATCCATGTCTAGGCCAGAGATGATGTGGGAGACGAGCTCATTTTCTGTGATAGGTTTGCCGGCTGCAGCTAACTCATCGGCAAGACCTCGCATGTGACCGAAGTATGTGGCGGCAGATTGGGTTCCTTTCTGGGCGGTGGTGAGGGAGATGCGAACGTGGTTTGCTTTGGAGCGGGATTGGGCAGAAAACATATTGGCAAGGGCTGTCCAGATTGCATGAGATGTCTCTAGGGAAGCAACCTGGACTAGCACCTCCTTTGAGAGATTGCAGAGTAGATAGGCAATGATTTGTTGATCTTGGATCAACCAAGGAGCATAAGCAGGGTTAGGGACGACCTGATCTTTGCCCTTGGAGGTTTTGCTGACTAGGGTTTTTGCTGGTTCGGCAATGGTTTGGTCGAGGTATCCAAAGAGGCCAGCCCCCATGATCTGGGAGCGGGCTTGAGCACGCTAGAGAACATAGTTTGATCTAGTGAGAGGTTCTGAAACATTGTTGTTGAGGCCGGAGGAAACTACGGCGGTGGAGGTTGACATAGTCGAGTTTTGGAGGAGGATAGCTAGACGAGATGGAAGAAGATGGCTCTGTATACCATGTGGAAAGTGGTGGAAGCGTTCCTACTCTCAATACAGGGAGAGACGCATGTTTTATATTGATATGGAGCGAGAGGCGTCTCGTGGCGTTACAGGGTGCGATCGTAAGCTAACGATCGAGAGATACAATCGGGAGAAGAGATAGAAAGATAAGAGAGAATTAAAACAAACTCTATCTCTAACTACCTAAGATAAACATGGCGCATATGTAACATAACCAACGTGACATGATGTTTAACAAGACAGACATCCCCCGCCCTCTCTTATTGATATTGCACTCATACCTTCTGTTTGTCTAGCAGGCCTCTCCCACCATTTGTGAGATGCTACTCCACCACCAACCCTCCGACACTCTACCTTTGTCTTTCTCCCAACCTTATTCCTCTGCTACACATATCCATGGATGCCGTTCGATCTCCCTCAATACATAGCTAGGTACCTCTCCTTCCCCACATATATACTAGTCGATTGGTCTCTACCCCCTCCCCCCCCACACACATTGATAGTCGAACGTTGTAGGTAGGTATCCATGCCACAGAGAAAAACTGCACCTCTGCCCTCTCAAATTCCAGTAGGCCAGCCGCCCTGTATCTTTGACGTGGGCAAACACAAATTCGATGGCACTCTTTATCGATCACGCATCCACATACTTCATCCCTGTTTTCAATTCTACCGATATCTCACGTCCATGACTTCGTTTCACACACATTGCATATGTTACGTTTTTTTGTTTGAGATATCATCGACACATTGCCTCTGTTTCGCACAAACCATATCTCTCACACCCACCGATGTACGTACCTGCACCTAAAGAAGAGGTGCACGCAGGACGCATGTACTCACGTCTCGTTCTCAGCCACACCCGCGCGGGTGCACAGTGGAGTTCGTTTCTGTATGAAAAGGCAGCCCACGTGATAATTTGACGCGTGTAGCGGTTATTTACTCAAAGGAGGGTTGGGTACCACGCCTAGACCGAACAAAGTTCGACATGACGTGTTAGTATTAAATAAAGTTATATATTCCTCAATGGCACATATAGAATATAAAATGATTGTCGTGGGGAAAATGGAAAAATGGGTTTGTCTCTCGTCACACCATCTCACACAAGGCGGCGGTGGCCTCTCTCTCTCTCTCACCGTTGGTCAGTGATCCGGCTGCATCCCGTCTGCCGGCGGAAAGGGAGGATGTGCATTGTTTCTCCGTTTGACGGCATTGAGGCAGCATGTCCCGATCTGCGGTACCGGTCGTTCTCTCTGACCAAGCTCCGACGCGGTAGGGCCTTCACCACTTGCTCGCTGCCGCAGTATGGGCAGATCCCGGCCGCCACCGCCCTCCTGGTAACATCCCGACAACCCTCGGGTAGAGCTTCCTCCGTCCTTGCTCCACTGTCCGTCTTCCCACGTTGCTGCATGTGGATCTTCTTTAGTTGTTTGCTTAAAACGTATCTCGGCCGGCATACTTTCCATCTTGCAATATACTTAAGCATTGGATGCCTCCCTCTTGTATCATGTCCACGGACCACGTCCGAACACAAAAACTGACATATATCAGAGGAATTTGCGAGTTGGCGTTGGATATGCCCTTGGCATGACAACTTGCCAAATGTCTACTACAACAAGTTTTGCCCGGCTCCGGGGAGGGAGGGACAATAACGGCGGCACGCCTTCGGCTCCACTACTGCAGGAATGTCTAGCAGTGGCGGACACAAAAAGGCCAGCAGTGGTGGGCCAAGATCACAGGGCCGCCCGCCACCTACCTCCCGCCACTGCTATAACCACATCAGTGGCGGCCGTTGATACATCTATGTCATATCTATAATTTTTGATTATTTCATGCCAATATTATACAACTTTTATAGACTTTTGGCAACATTTTATATTATTTTTGGGACTAACATATTGATCCAGTGCCCAGTGCCAGTTTCTATTTGTTGCATGTTTTTTGCTTCATACAATAACCATATCAAACGAAGTCCAAACGATATAAAAAATTTAGGAAGAAATATTTTGGAATATATGTGATTTTTGGGAGGTGGAATCAACGCAAACGGAAGCCCACAACCTCCAGTAACCACCAGGGCGTGCCTGCCACCCCCCTGGCACGCGGTGGTGCCTAGTGGGCACACCGTAAGTCAGTTGGGGCTCTTCTTCGGCCGCAAGGAAGCTTATATCTGGAAAAATCATGCTAAAATTTCAGCACAATCGAAGTTACGGATCTCTCAAAAATGGGGGAGATGAAAACGAGAGGCAAATGGCAAATAATGTAAGTGTAAGGGATGAGAGTTTATGATAGGTACTTGGCAGGCTTGATGTAGAACCTCCATGACAACGACGCCAGAAATTCTTCCTGCTACTTCTTGAGCTTGCGTTGATTTTTCCCTTGAAGAGGAAATGGTGATACAGCAAAGTAGAGATAAGTATTTCCCTCAGTTAAGAACCAATGTATCAATCCAGTAGGAGGCACAAGCAAGTCCCCAATAGATGCACCTGCACAAATTAACAAACACTTGCACACAACGCGAAAAAGGGGTTGTCAATCCCGTCACGGTCACTAGCAAGAGTGAGATCTGATAGAGATAGATTTAAAATATCAGTACAAGGTAAAATAAACTAAACACAAATAAATTGCAGCAAGGTATTTTTGGGTTTTTGGTTTTAAAGATCTGAAAATATATGATAAGGAATAGACCTGGGGGCCATAGGTTTCACTAGAGGCTTCTCTCTCGAAGAAAGCATACGGTGGGTAAACAAATTACTGTTGAGCAATTGATAGAAAAACGCAAAGTTATGACGACATCTAAGGCAATGATCATGAATATAGGCATCACGTTCATGACAAGTAGACCGAAACGATTCTGCATCTACTACTATTACTCCACACATCGACCGACTCCTGCCTGCATCTAGTGTATTAAGTTCATAAGAACATAGCAACACTTTAAGCAAGATGGTATGATGTAGAGGGATAAACTCAAGCAATATGACATAAACCCCATCTTGTTATCCTTAATGGCAACAATACAATACGTGCCTCGCTACCCGTTCTGTCATTGGGCGAGGACACGACGAGATTGAATCCATCACAAAGCACCTCTCCCATTGCAAGAAAACCAATCTAGTTGGTCAAACCAAATTGATAGATCAGAGAGAAGTATAAAGCTATCTTAATCATGCATAAAAGAGTTCAGAGAAGACTCAAATAATATTCATAGATAGTCTGTTCATAAATCCACAATTCATCGGGTCTCAACAAGCACACCGCAAAAGAAGATTACATCGAATAGATCTCCGAGAAAATCAAGGAGAACATTGTATTGAAGATCAAAGAGAGAGAAGAAGCCATCTAGCTACTAGCTATGGACCCATAGGTCTGTGGTAAACTACTCACACATCATTGGAAGGGTAACAAGGTTGATGTAGATGCCCTCCATGATCGAATCCCCCTTCGACAGAGTACCGGAAAAGGCCCCAAGATGGGATCTCACGAGAACAGAAGCTTGCGGTGGTGGAAAAGTATTTTTGGCGCCCTCTGTTGTAGGGGGGTATTTGAGGATTTATAGTGCTGGAGTTAGGGTTAGGAGACCCCCGAGGGGCCCACAAGCCTAGGAGCACCCCCCTGGGGCGCGCCCCTTGGGCTTGTGGCCTTCTCGTGGGTCTTCTGGCCTCCTCCCAAAGCTTCCTAGGTTTCTTCTAGTCCAAGAAAAATCACCGTAAAGTTTTATTCCATTTGGACTCCCTTTGATATTCCTTTTCTATAAAAGTCAAAAACAAGGAAAAAAACAGAAACTGGCATTCGGCACTAGGTTAATAGGTTAGTCCCAAAAATGATATTAGCATATTAATGATATAAAACATCCAAAGTAGATAACATAATAGGATGGAACAATAAAAATTATAGATATGTTGGAGACGTATCAAGCATCCCCAAGCTTAATTCCTGCTCGTCCTCCAGTAGGTAAATGATAAAAATATAATTTTTTGATGCGGAATGCTACCTAACATATTTATCAATGTAATTCTTCTTATTTTGGCATGAATGTTCACATCCATATGATTCAAAACAAAAATTTAATATTGACACAAAAACAATAATACTTCAAGCATACTAACAAGCAAAATCATGGAACTTCAAAATAACATGGCTAAAGAAAGTTATCCCTACAAAATCATATAGTCTTGTTATGCTCCCTCTTCTCAACACAAAGTATAAATCATGTACTACGCCGGTGTCAGCCAAGAATTTGGTTCATACTTTTTATATTCTTAAGCTTTTTCAACTCTTCACGCAATATATGAGCGTGAGCCATGGATATAGCACTATAGGTGGGATAGAAAGTGGTAGTAGACAAAAGAAGAGAGAAAGTCTCACATCAATAGGCAAATTAATGGACTATGGAGATCTCCATTGATTGATATCAATGTGAGTAGGGATTGCCATGTGACGGATGCACTAGATCTATAAGTGTATGAAAGCTGAAAAGAAAACTAAGTGTTGCTCATGAAGACCTCGGGCATTTGAGGAAGCCCATCATTGGAATATACAAGACAAGTTCTATAACAAAAAATTCCCACTAGTAATATATGAAAATGTCAACATAGGAGACTCTCTACCATGAAGAACATGATGCTACTTTGAAGCATAAGTGTGGAAAAGGATAGTAACATTGTCCCTTCTCTCTTTTTCTCTCATTTATTTTTCCTTTTTCTTTTTTCATAATTTTTTTTCTTTTTGGACACTTTGGCCTATTTTTTTATTTGGGCCTTTTGGCCCCTTGTATTTTATAAACCTCACATGGGACAATCCTTAATGATAATCATCACACTTTTATTTACTTACAACTCAAGAATTACAACTCAAGGTGAAAACTCATAATGATGGAACGACGGAGTTACATGGAAATATATCCCGGAATGGCTATGAAAATGCCATAATAGGTAGGTATGGTGGCTGTTTTGAGAAAATGTATAAGGTGGTTTTAATGCACCGGCAAAAGTTGCACGATACTAGAGTGGCTAGCAAAGGTGGAAGGGCGAGAGTGCGTATAATCCATGGACCCATCATTAGTCATAAAGAACTCAAATACTTATTGCAAAAAGTTTATTAGCCCTCGAAGCAAAGTACTACTACGCATGCTCCTAGGGGAGAGGTTGGTAGGAGTTAACCATCGCGCGCTCCAGACTTTCATACAAAGGAAGAAAATCAAGAATAAATTGCGCTCCAACTTCATCACATAACTAGAAGACCATAGTGCATGCTACGAGAATCACAAACCTTAACACAAGTATTTCTTTAATTCCACAATTCACTACTAGCATGACTCTAATATCACCATCTTCATATCTCAAAACAATTGCAAGGAATCAAACTTCTCATATATTCAATGCTCTTTATGAAAGTTTTTGTTATATCCCCTTGGATGCCTATCATAGTAGGACTAAATTCATAACCCAAGAAAATTACCATGCTGTTATTAGACTCTCAAACTAATATAAGTGAAGCATGAGAGTTCATCAATTTCTTCAAAATAACATCACCGCCGTGCTAAAAAAGATATAAGTGAAGCACTAGAGCAACTGCCTAGCTCAAAAGATATAAGTGAATCACATAGAGTATTCTAATAAATTCACGATTAATGTGTGTCCCTCTCAAAAGGTATGTACATCAAGGATGATTGTGGAAAAATAAAAAGCAAAGACTCTTATCATACAAGATGCTCCAAGCAAAACACATATCATGTGGTGAATAAAAATATAGCCTCAAGTAAATTTACCGATGGATTCAAGATGCTTGGTTGTCCTTGAATATTGCCTTGGGATGCCTTGGGCATCCCAAAACTTAGGCTCTTGTCACTCCTTATTCTGTAGTCCATCAAATTTTTACCCAAAACTTGCAAACCTCACAACACAAAACTCAACAGAAAACTTGTGAGATCCGTTAGTATAATAAAGCAAATCACCACTTTAGGTACTGCTGTGAACTCATTCTAATTTTATATTGGTGTTCTATCTACTGTATTCTAACTTGTCCATGGTTCATACCCCCGGTACTACCCATATATTCATCAAAATAAGCAAACAACATAACGGAATCTGTCAAAAACAAAACAATCTGTAGCAATCTGAAAACTTCGTATACATCTGCAACTCTAAAAATTTGGAAACATGGGAAATTCGCATATCAATCTTGTGTCAAAATTTTAGAAAATGAGCACGCTCCAGTGAATTTTATAATTTTTTGTACTGGGCACAAAAGTTTCCGTTTTCTCATAGAATAAAATCTACTATCTTCCAAATCATCCCAAAGGTCTTACTTGGCACAAACACTAATTAAAATAATAAAAACACATCTAACCATAGGCTAGAAGATATATTTTATTGCAAAACAGAAGCAAAAAGGTAAAAAATAAAATAAAATTGGGTCGCCTCCCAACAAGCGCTATTGTTTAACACCCCTAGCTAGGCATAATGCAACGATCTTATTTTTTTCGATCTTTCTTCCCCCTTTTCTTGGGTGTGCTATTGGCAACAGGTTTTTCAAAGAGAACAGGAAACACATCATCCATAGAAAATTTGGTGGTGCTTAGTTGTTCCTCCATGTATTGACTTTGATTACCAGCCACGATCCAAGAGTAACGTTGATTAACGTCATTGAAAATGTGTTGGAAAACGTGTTGGATCTTACTTAAAAGAGGAACTTCCTTTTTAAGATTCTCATAAAAAATGCGATTATCTCCAAGCAAATGTCTTAGCATATAGTCACTGTTATAAAGGACCTCGTCTATAACTGGGTTTTCACGATTCATACCATAAAAATCAAATCTCTCTAGCCTCCCTTACAAGATGATCAAACTCATTCATGAGGACAAAGGTGGCGATCTTTTTAGCTCTCGAATCCTTTGTAACATGCAATTCATAAAACAATCTTTGCAAAGTAGGATGGGTGCGAATAAATTTTCTCCCAAGTTTAAGAACAAGCGCGGAAATAGCTTTTCCATAAGTTTTGGTCCTCTTGATTATAGGAACGTCATCACAATTCAAATTTCCAACACAATTAAAGAATTCTTGGATGACGCTTTTCCCTATAAAATTTCCTTGTCCCAAAACAAAAGTTTTAGCATCGAAATTAGTAGGACGTCCAGTTTTAGGAGTCCTTCCACCATCGATTTCTGCCATACCAATATCACTCATGGTGAAAGATCTAAAGTGAGCAAAAGGAAAAATGCAAATATTTTTGTGTTTTTCTAAAAAAGTTTTAGAAGTGGGGGAGATGAAAACGAGAGGAAAACGGCAAATAATGTAAGTGCAAGGGATGAGAGTTTATGATAGATATTTGGTAGGCTTGATGTAGAACCTCCCCGGCAACAGCGCCGGAAATTCTTCCTGCTACTTCTTGAGCTTGCGTTGAATTTTCCCTTGAAGAGGAAATGGTGATGCAGCAAGGTAGAGATAAGTATTTCCCTCAGTTAAGACCAAGGTATCAATCCATTAGGAGGCACAAGCAAGTCCCCAATTGATGCACCTGCATAAACTAACAAACACTTGCACACAACGCAAAAAAGGGGTTGTCAATCCCTTCATGGTCACTAGCAAGAGTGAGATCTAATAGAGGTATATTTAAAATATAAGTAAAAGGCAAAATAAAGTAAACACAAATAAATTAGAGTAAGGTATTTTCAGGTTTTTGGTTTTATAGATCTGAAAATATATGATAAGGAATAGACCCCGGGGCACTAGAGGCTTCTCTCTCGAAGAAAGCATACGGTGGGTAAACAAATTACTGTTGAGCAATTAATAGAAAAGTGCAAAGTTATGACGACATCTAAGGCAATGATCATGAATATAGGCATTATGTCCGTGACAAGTAGACCGAAACGATTCTGCATCTACCACTATTACTCCACATATCGACCGACTCATGTCTACATGTAGTGTATTAAGTTCATAAGAGCAGAGCAACACTTTAAGCGAGATGACATGATGTAGAGGGAAAAACTCAAGCAATATGACATAAACCCCATCTTGTTATCCTTACTGGCAGCAATACAATACGTGCCTCGCCACCCTTTCTATCACTGGGTGAGGACACCGCAAGATTGAACCCATCATAAAGCACCTCTCCCATTACAAGAAAAACCAATCTAGTTGGCCAAACCAAATCGATAGATCGGAGAGAAGTACAAAGCTATCTTAATCATGCATAAAAGATTTCAGAGAAGACTCAAATAATATTCATAGATAATCTGATCATAAATCCACAATTCATCCGAACTCAACAAACACACCACAAAAGAAGATTACACCGAATAGATCTCCAAGAACATCGAGGAGAACATTGTATTGAAGATCAAAGAGAGAGAAGAAGCCATCTGGCTACCAGCTATGGACCCGTAGGTCTGTGGTAAACTACTCACACATCATCGAAAGGGCAACTACGTTGATGTAGATGCCCTCCGTGATCGAATCCCCCTCCGACGGAGTACTGGAAAAGGCTCAAGATGGGATATCACAAGAACATAAGATTATGGCGGTGGAGAAGTATTTTTGCACCCCCTCTGGTGTAGGGGGAATATTTGAGAATTTACAGTGCTGGAGTTAGGGTTAGGACACCCCCGAGGGGCCCACAAGCCTAGGGGCACCCCTGCTGGGGCGTGCCCCTAGGCACCCCCGCTGGGGCGTGCCCCTAGGGCTTGTGGCCTCCTCGTGGGTCTTCTGGCCTCCTCCTGAAGCTGCCTAGGTTTCTTCTGGTACAAGAAAAACCACCATAAAGTTTTATTCCGTTTGGACTATGTTTGCTATTCATTTTCTGTAGAAGTCAAAAACAAGGAAAAATAGAAACTGGCGCTGGGCACTAGGTTAATAGGTTAGTCCCAAAAATGATATAAAATAGCATATTAATGCATATAAAACATCGAAAGTAGATAATATAATAGCATTGAAAAATAAAAAATTATACATGCAATGGAGATGTATCAATTGTTATCTAATGACATGTGGTTATCCAAGATGTTTGAGTAGATCTGTTTTATCCTATGGGTTAATATATGATCATGGTTTGAGTTGTATATTTTATTTTGGTGTTGTCCTACGGTGCCCTTTGTGTCGCGCAAACGTGAGAGATCCCCGCTGTAGGGTGTTTCAATATGTTCATGATTCTCTGATAGTGGGTGGCATGAGTGACTGACACACATACCCGAGTAAGGGGGTTGTTGCGTATGAGAGTAAAGAGGAATTGATACTTAAGGATATGGTTGGGTTTTACCTTAATGATCTTTAGTTGTTACGGATGCTAGCTAGGGTTCCAATCATAAGTGCATATGATCCAAGTAGAGAAAGTATGTTAGCTCATGCCTCTCCCTCAAATAAAATTGCAATAATGATTATCGGTCTAGTTATCGATTGCCAAGTGTGGGGACCCCGACTCATAAGTCGTGATCACCGAATGCACGTGTACAATGATCCCAGAGATCAATGCTCTCTGAACACATAGAAGCTGAATAACAAGAGTCTTACATCCATACATACCATATTACACAAGTAGGACCATTATGGTCAAGTCTTGAGTATATCATCGCAGCGGAAATCTTCATTGACATCTTGGAGCCATGCCATCTGCCTTAACCCTGCAGGCATTCTGACTGGGAAGCGTCCTAGCTCGCATGTTCGTCACCGAAGTATTCCTCATCATATCCTGTTCTTTCATGCCTAGCCAATAAAATAACCAGTGGCAAGCCAATGAGTACTTTGAATGTACTCGCAAGCAACCCAAGTGTGATAACAGAATAATTATGCAGAGCTCTACTGCTAAATTGGCATCTTTGCAGAAAGCTAGTTTTGAGTGCTATGACATGTTCAACAACTTGTAAAGCATGCATCATAAGAATTCAAGTAACCATGAGGACAGGTTACAGATATCAACATAAAATCGAGTTGGAAACCACCCAACTTAATCTTCATGTCAAGTGTTTTTACTCGACCCAAGTAGTTCTTTCCACACACACACACACCAGGTTTCGTAAACATGTGGATGTAGCCCAAGGGCGGTTACCCAACTGTCCTTGACCATGGACACGGCTATTCGAATAGTTTTACTCTGCAGAGGTTGCACACTTTACCCACAAGATCCGGGGAACTTCTGTGTCATCCACGACCCGCGGTACCTCAAGTACTCGGGGTAAGCACCCGATCACTATCTTTCCCTAGCCGTGACCAACATAGAGTCCACTCGATTGGTAACAGCCCTCGTGCCAAACACTGTCTCATAATAAATTTTGTTGATCCACGCTCCCATATCACACAACACAAGCAAGGGGTACCAACGGTGTGTCCGGTGCCCTGTAAAAACAGTCGTGGCCGCCCTACCTGGCACGACCCTGTCCCGAGAGTGACCACGCCACACCCGTCACTAGTAATGCGGGCATCCATGTTAGCACGAACTAGGTAATTAATAATGCCCTTTCCCATATAAGGGTAGAGTGGTTGCGCATGTAAGGTTGGAGTAACGGTCGCAGCTTAAACGAATCCGTTTTCGAAAACAACACACTCACTTGCCTCGGTACACCACTTCTTTATCAAGTGGTTACTTAGCTCATCATCTCCCTCGGGCATTAGTGGCACCCGATGGGGTTTTCGAAAAGTCCTTGGAAATGCTTTTGTCTCCATCACCATGCATACACCCGTTCCTTTTTGCGTAGCAACTACTTTAGCATCCTATCTACTCCCACCTGCATAACCCTCATAAGAAGGTAGGGTCATGCACAATACAAGTATCAACGAGGAAGTAACGGAGGCAACCCACCAAAGTAGTTACCACCATCATCATGATTCTGATGCAACAATAATAAAGAGGTATATGACATGCATAAAAAGGGGTTTCATAGTCATGGTCAAAGGCCTCCTTGCCTGGCTCCGTAAGGTCTTCAATCCTTCTAATCCATCTCCGAGTATTCCGTCTACTTCGTCATCTAACATCGGAAACAATCACAATAAGCAACACAACAAGGCAAAAATAAAAGTACTCTAAAAATGTGAGGTGGACTTTTCTAGGATACCTTTGGTCATATGAAAAATGACCAAAGTGGTTTTATTGGAAGTCGATCAATGGATACTTATGAGCATTTCAATATGTTGGATTCAAAGGATTTATGGATTTGCAACAAGTGCACAGAAACATTATTTTGAAAAATTAGGAGAGGCACCCATTTAACAAGGAATGGTTTTAGAAGCATCTAGGAGTTGGTATCACTATATTTGGAGTTTAAATGATTTCTCTATGAATTTGCAAAGTTGGCAATATATGGAGAAATGGGCCAATATTTCATGTGGCATAGAAAGTACTGGGAAAAATATTGAAAAACTAAGTTTTGAACTTATAAGTATATAGGAATTTGAATCATGACATTTGGATCAAAAATAGGCTCTTTGTAATTTTCTAAAGTTCATCACATAAATGGAAAAAATGGGATTTCATAAATATTTGTGAAGGAAATGTTTCTGAAAAAATGTGCTAATAGCACCATGAGGTAGATCATGATTTATAGAGTCGCTAGGAATTTGAATCAACAAATTTGGAGTTCAAATGAATTTTTTATGGGTTTTTGAATTTTACTTCAAAAAGAAAAAGAAAAGGAAGAGGCTATACCATACTACGCACTTAGCGCATCATAGTGCCGCAGCGCACTGGGCCGACCCAGTGGCTCGGCCACGCGGGCAATGGGCGATGATGACGAAGGCACACTCTGGTTGGGCGTTTTGGCCAAAGGGATGCAAAAAACGCTGGGGCGTTTCCACTTAAGCCGCGGAGCCCCCGGCGCTGACTCGCTGACGAGCGGGGCCCGCCTGCAGGTTTTCCCCGCCGCGCCGGTCATCTTCTCTCCCATGATGGGAGGGCAGGGGAGGCTCGGCCTCGCTCGCCGCCGGCGCCACACCTCCTGCCTGCGAAGGCCGGCGATGGGAGCAGAGCTGCAGAGCCAAGCCACACCCGTAGGAGTAAGCAGGGGGAGGCGGGGCAAACACCGTCGGAGCAGGGGCCGGCCGCCGACCGTGCTGGCAATTCCGGCCACCTCCAGCGGAGTTATGCACACTGGCGAGCTCAGGAGGCATCACCACATCCGTCCAGGTGCTGGAAGCAGGCTGGAGGGGTGTGTAGTGGCGACGGTTTGGACGCCGTGGGGGAGGCCGCCGGCCATCCATGGATTCACACTCACGGCGCCCTGCGGAAAGAATGGTGGGGACGGAGGGGGGGCTCCGTGGTGGATGTTTGAAGGCACCGAAGTGGCTAGTGGGAAAAGGGGGGATCGGGGTAGCTCGTATTTAAGCGAGAGCCGAGTCAGCAATGGCGGCCGTTGGAGGAAGAAGAGGGCACGAGGAGGAGAGAGAGATTGTCTAGGAGGTGCACGTGAGAGAGGAGAGCAAGAGGAGTCCAGAGGAGAGCTCAAGAGGGCCTCTAAATAGAGGGGCCGCGGTGCACCGTGGACGCGGACTACAACGCACTCGGGTGAGCTCCATGGAGGAGCGAGGGAGGAAGGGCCCGACAGCGAGGCGTGTCCTGGACGTCGAGGCAACCTCAGGAGACATCTTCCCGACGCCCAAGGTTGTCGTAGTTGATACGTCTCCAACGTATCTACTTTTTCTCACGCTTTTGCTCTTGTTTTGGACGCTAATTTGCATGATTTGAATGAAACTAACCCCAGACTGACGCTGTTTTCAACAGAACTACCATGGTGTTGTTTTTGTGCAGAAATGAAAGTTCTCGGAATGGAACGAAACTTTGCGAGGATTTTGTATATCAAATATAAGAATTTATGGAGCCAAGACCCAACAGAGAGGGGCTCCAGGGTGGGCACAACCCACCAGGGCATGCCCCCCTCTCCTGGCGCGCCCAGGTGGGTTGTACCCACGTGGTGGCCCCGCCGACGATCCCCCGAATACTATAAAATCCTATTTTCTTTCAGAAAAAATCAGGGAGAAAGAATTATTGCGTTTCGCGAGACGGAGCCGCCACCACCTCCTGTTCTTCACCGGGAGGCCAAATTTGGAGTCTGTTTGGGGCTCCGGAGAGGGGGATCTTCGATCTTCGTCATCACCAACCTATTTTCATCGCTAATTCCATGATGTTCCCCACCAGGAGTGAGTAATTCCTTCGTAGGCTTGCTGGTCGGTGAGGAGTTGGATGAGATTCATCATGTAATCGAGTTAGTTTTGTTAGGTCTTGATCCCTAGTATCCACTATGTTCTTAGATTGATGTTGCTATGACTTTGTCATGCTTAATGCTTGTCACTTTGGGCCTGGGTGCCATGATTTCAGATCTGAACCGTTTATGTTATCATCATTATATTCATGTTCTAGATCCGATCTTGCAAGTTATAGTCACCTACTACGTGTTATGATCCGGCAACCCCGGAGTGACAATAATCGGGACCACTCCCGATGATGACCGTAGTTTGAGGAGTTCATGTATGCATCGTGTGTTAATTCTTTGTTCCGGTTCTCTATTAAAAGGAGGCCTTAATATCCCTTAGTTTCCAATATGGACCTCCCTGCCACGGGTGGGTAGGACAAAAGATGTCATGCAAGTTCTTTTAATAAAGCATGTATGAGTATTTACGGAATACATGCCTACATTATATCGATGAACTGGAGCTAGTGCCGTATCGCCCAAGGTTATGACTGTCTCATGATGAATATCATCCAACAAATTACCGATCCAATGCCTACGAATTTATCTTATATTGTTCTTGCTAAGTTACTACTGCTATCATCACTGTTACACTTGCTACAAAATTACTCCCATCACTGTTACCGTTACTATTGCTGCTGCTACTACAATCAAAACTATCATATTACTGTGCTACTCATTGTCTTGCTATAGATAATTAATCTCCAGGTGTGGTTGAATTGACAACTCAGTTGCTAATACCTTCAAATATTCTTTGGATCCCCTTGTGTCGAATCTACAAATTTGGGTTGAATACTCTACCCTCGAAAACAGTTGCGATCCCCTATACTTGTGGGTTATCACACACCCTTGGAATGGGTGAGCTACAGTGCGGGGGAGCACTGTAGTGTGCTCTAGAGCGCGAGCTCTACATGCCATGGTATAAACTATGTGCCCTGGGCGTGTGCTCTTGTGTCTAGGAGCTCTAGGGAGTAGTAAAGAAAGGGGGGGGGGAAGCATTGGATGCTCTGGAGGTGCTCTGGTGTGAGGAGGGGATGAGAGGGCAGAGGAACAGTGGCTGTCCAGAGAATGGGGTTTTCACCCACCAATTATTGGTCCATGGCCTTGCAAATTTTACTAGAGGTAGAAGCTTATCAGGGTCAGTTGTGGTAAAAATTTGAGGTAAATGGGAATAGTGCAAGTGGTCCAAACGGTAGTTTTGGCAAAGTGCCAGAAGGTGTTTGATGTTGTTTTGGGCAAGAAAATGGATTCCATTTGAAATGAAAATTAACATGATCAAATGGCATATATAATTGAGGTTGTCCACCAATTTTGAGCTTATTTGAAGAAAGTTTCCAATGTAACTTTGGCAAACCCTAGAAATCAACAGGAATGGGCTTTCCAAGATTTAGTCATGCAAAACTATTCTCCTTGATGTACCTCTTAGTGTAGTGTCATCATTTGGAGATTGGAGCATGTCCACAAAAATATAGATCAAAAGGAGACAGTTGGTAATGTAGAGTTGCTAGAATTTGGATCTATACAAGAAGGGTTTTGGGGCACGTTTGTGAACCAAAACTATTTTGATTGGAATGAAACGTTGCAAGATCATCACATTATGCATATGTGACTTTCTAGAATATTCCTGGATTTATTTGAAAATATTTCTTGTAGAAATATTTCAAATACTTGAAATGAGCAGAAATGGTTTTGGAGGGTTTTGTCCAATATTTTGAACACGACCATGTGTTGAAACTCTTATATATGGACAATATATATCCAATGAGCTTTCCTAATTTTTCTTAAATATTTTTGAAACACTAAAATAATTTTAACCTATTAAACACCATTTCTGGCCTTAAGAAAAAGCCTTTAAATAAAATAACAAAATAATTTTTTAAAATAATATTCTTTGTGGTTTATGGGAGTCCTATATCTAATAGGAGTCAAATATGATTTTGGAAATATTTTCCATTCCCTAAATTAAGTACTTGTAGTGCAAGCCTCAATTTAGGGGGTTTTGGAAAACCTAATTTAGAAAATACTTTTTGGCCAAATTATTTTTGCAAGAAATTATTTTTATCTCCTATACACATGTCATGATCATTGGTAAAAGTTTTGGATCAAGGAGAAGAAGTATAGAGGTGGAAGCTACTATAAGACTTTTAGAGCACTTTTGAAAATAGCACTAAAATCCAATTCAAGGCAAGGATGAAAACACTGAAAAGTTTTTGTCAAACCACATTTTGTCATGATTTATTTGCTTAAGTGTTGTGGCATGAAAATCAGGGTGTGACAGACCTACCCCCCTTACAAGAATCTCGTCCCCGAGATTCCCAAACTAGGCGCAGAAAGGAATACATAATCTTGGATATGGGGTAGTCTTCACGTCAATGTTGCTTCTGCTTCCGTGTGGTGCTCCATTGAACTTGAAGTACTTGATGGTGTGGCTTTGTGTATGATGTTCTGCTTGATCCAGGTTGCTAATGGGTAGCTTGTGGTAGGTCAGATCGAGCTAAAGGTCAATGGTTTGATGTCCGATATCCTTGTAGGGTTCGTGCTTGTCAGGAAGTTGGAAACACTTCCGGAGTTGTGGCACGTGGAAAATGTTGTGCACATTGGATAATTTAGGTGGCAACTCTAGCTGGTAGTCATCTACTCTTCGTCTTGTAGTGATCTTGACGAGGGATGATAAAGCTTGGTGTGAGCTTTACTTTGGCATGGAAATGCTTGGTTCCTTTGAGAGGAATGTCTTGCAAATACACCAGATCTTCGGCGCGGAAATTTACTTCTTGACGACAGTGGTTGGTATAGTTCTTCCTCCTTGACATGGCGGTCTTCGAATGTTCCCTAACCAGCTGAACGACCCTTCTTCCATCTTTCGGGTAGACAAGTAGGTCACCAATTAAAGATGGCAACCAACTTGTCCAAGTACTCTAGGAGGACTTGTTCATGGGGTACATAAAGTAGGCTAGGGTACTGGTGGTGGTCACGGTTGAGTATTGGTCAGGGTCTTCTCGACCTAGAGCCAAAGCCCATGGTCATGATCCGACCATATCATGGCTTGGTAGGGCTTAAGGGTTTCAAGAATTCTAGTGTGTGGGTGAACATTATCATCTTATCCTTAAGCACAGTTTCTGAGATGCCAATAGTTCTATCTAGTCCTTCAAACAAATCACATCACATTATCGAAAGAATCATCCCGTATAGGTCAACTCTAAACATCACTCATGCTATTCATATCCTCATGGCTCCCGAGAGGAGGTCTAACAAAATCATACATGTCAACTATCCCCAAATTCATATCTATGCGAAAATCCATGGGTAGAACATTCAAGCCGCTAAGCTTGAATTAAACACCACAATCCAAGTGCTCAGCCTATTCTTCCAAGGTTCATGATAGTGCATCTCTATCCTAAGGAAACACGTCGTATACCACTCCAAGATCTTCTTTCCTTCCTATGAATCAACTCCAACATCCCATTAACTTCCACCAATTGTTACATAATCCACTAATTCTACAAATCCAATATCTATGGTGTTCCACATAATCCTCTAATGTCCTATAAACCCCAAATACTTGAAACGGCTATCCTTACCATAGTCAGTCCAACAATTTCCATTACAGGGGTCAAGTAACTTCCAACTTCAAGCTTATATAGATCCCTAAATCAACTCCGACAATTAACCCAATTTCCTAGTTTATCGGCCACCGAGAAACATGGTATCATGATCAAGATCATCAGTTTAAATCCAATTTACTCCAAACCATGTAGACTTACTCAACATCTATACTCCGCTAAGATCACCTATATAATTCAAATCTCATGTCCCACGAGAATTCCTATCATTCCTCCAAGTCATCACCAATTTCCTATCAATATCCCCTGGTTAAGTCAAATCATTATACTTCCAAGAATTTCAGCTTGCGATCATAATTGTCCTACTAATCATGTATCCTCAAAACGATCCTCCCTATGGCATCGTCAGTTCTGGTGCTATCTTAGGATGATAATGTGTTTGTCCACTAGTTCCACAATGAACCCTGTGGGAAGCAAGGGTTACTGAGGCTTCACTAGTTCCCTTGCAATTCCGTAGGTTACACTCATGGTCAAGGATTCGAGCTGGGGCATCTCGTCAAGTCTCGAAGGGTCTAGGGATGGGCTCCTAGTCTTGAGGGATAAACATAATTCTACGGGGTTACACTTGGCTGAGGAGGCTGTAGCAAAAGTCTTCAGTGCTAGTTGGTTGCCGAAGTACAATCCTTGGTGTATCTCACTACTAGGGAAAAGCCTAGCAGCAGCGCAGGTTCTAGGTATATCAGTAGCGCGGGAGGCGGCGCTACTAATAGGGCGCTATAGCTAACCCATAGCAGCAGCGCGTGCACGCCCGCGCTACTGATATACAAGTGTAGCAGCAGCGTTCTTCCAGGGAGCACGCTACTGCTAATAGCTATAGCGCGCTTCTCCTGTGCGCGCTACTGCTACTATCGCGCTGCTGCTAACTTTTCTCCACTCACTACTGCTAATTTTAGTAGTATTTTGTTTTTTTTCTGCATATTTGTTTTGTATTTGAACAACCTTTATAGAAGAATCTTTAGCACATACAAATGTCATCATGATACACATACACATGCCTGCGAGACCACAAATGTAATCATAGCATATACATACAAATAGTCTCATCATAATCATCATCCAACATAAAGTGGTATCTTGTCATCATCTCGAAAATAGCGATACATGCAAGTCTGGAATACTTGCAACTACAACATGATCCATCTAAACTAAGGTATACGCGAGAAGAGCTATCACCATGAGTGAGAGTGGAACTATGCAATACATGAGGTGGCGGTTACGAGTCCTCTCTCGCGCTAGCGTGAACCTCAAGTAACTAGCTTCTCCTTATTGTCTGCTTTTGAAGCCTTTATGGCTGGCGCCTGAGAACCCATTCACTTGCGCCTAACACTCATGCCACTCATGGTACACCCCCGGAACCTTCCCTTTGTACACGACATAGCACTGCCATCTCGCCATCAAGAAACTAGGTACCTGTTAGAGATGCATCTTCATGAAGAGGATGTACAATTATATGCAACAAAATATACTAGAGCAACACGAAAAAGAAAGGGTTAGCAACTAGATGCAACATACAGCACGCAAACTAATTACCTAGAGGTACACAGGTCATCGTACGCAAACTAACAAAGTAGCGTTACGCAAGTTCGGCAGGGACCGTGGACATCACAAAGTTTCATCGCTACAAAAAGTATACAAGTTGAACCGACACATATCATCATCATCGGCATCATAAATCACTAGAAATTCCATTCTTCCATATCATCGAGGATGGACCCTAGCTTCTTGAATGGCGTGAGGTCTAGACATTGCATGCTTATGCGAGTTCAGACGTCAGCTCGCGATATAGGGCCGTGGTGGAACATCCCCTTCTCATCGACGACTTCTTTCATGACGATCGTCGCAATGTCCCTTTGGAGGCGAAAGAAGTCATCTCTAAGTTTACAATCTGCTTCTCCATGAGATTCTAGCCACTTGTGGATATGATCATCATTTCTGCTTGTCATGCGAAGCTTTTGGTGATCTGTGTTGAACTGAATAATGAGATGGACGATGTAGAATCCATCCTTCTTGCTTAGTTTTGGGACATGGATGCAGGAGAAGTTAGTTTTATGCGCGAAACCCATCTTCTTGTTCCTTTGTTTCCTGATCTGCACGTGGCCACCTCTAATGCTGAAGCTTGGAGAGCATCATCTAGAATATTCATTATGTGGGTGTAGTCCTTTTTCTTGTAGTCTCTGGAAGGGTCAAAATACACGGCGTGGGAGACTTGCGGGTAAAGAACGATAAGGACGGCGTGCCCGTTGTTGTGGGGAAAAGATACCTCAAATTATTCTCCATATGAGCGAGAAGGAATGATTGAAATGTATGAAAGGGTTGTCCGGAACTGACTTACTTTGGATGATAAGGCATGAGGACAATTTCGTGGTTCTTATTCTGTACCATGAAGTTTTGGAGGTAGTCCCTAGCAGTTTCACGCTCAAAGTCACCGAGAGTCAAGAAAGACTCGTGCATGTAGTACAGATCTGCCACACAGATTTGCGAGACTTCCTCACTCTTCATGACAGAGCTCATATGTGGCGCAAAAAGGCAGACGATTGTAAAATCGAGCCGCCTTGTCAGAAACATCTCAAAGATATGGTCAAAGCGCAGGAAGAACACCTCCGCGGGCCGTGTGTCGACGTAGCACTTCCCCTCAGGCACACGAGCCACGTATGTCAGATATCCTGGATCCTTTGAGGCTAGTAGGCTTTTCTCAGTCGACAGCACATGGTCGTGCAATTTCCTGAGATCCCCTGATAGTGCCTCCAGCGGTTTTGGCGGTAGCATCGGCTCGCTCGTATGATGGAACATGGCCGCACCTTTCACGGGTACACGCTCTTCAGAATCCATCGTCTGGCTGCTATGTGCTCTGGATTGTTTGGAGGCAGTTATCTTCCCCGATCTCTTCCTCTCCTTTTTCTTGGGCACACCTTCCAGACCCTTCCTTAACCCATGCCCCAGGGTTCCCGGGCTAAGCACTGTACGACCCCCGGCTAGTTGAGTCTGTGTTGAGGCGGCATCTTCAGGCGTGTCCTGTGAGGAATTCATGAAGAGAGACTTTTTGCAATCCTTCCAACGACCTTCCTGCCCGGGCATATCATCCATATCCTCATTAGCATGCTGATAGCCCGATTCCTCATATGGTTGACTCATCATATCTATGTCACAGTCATACACGTTTGTATTGAGGAAACCCATAGGGTCGACCTCCATTTCATCATCCATTCTCTGTTCTACAGGACCGATTACATCAGCCAGTACTATTGCACCCCCTTCATCACGTCGTCCACTGCTCTCACCCGACACTACAGGAGCTAGTAATTGCGTAGGCGGGGTGGTGATCTCCGCACATGCTTGTTGATGTGTGGTTATTGGTGTGCTCTCGGACAGCTCCAGACGAATAAGATTCTTCGGCCATAGCAGCACCCAACCCTTGCAGCTTCCAATCCGCGGCGGGGTCTCGTCGTCCTCTCCCACATGTTGTACTGGAGGAGGCAAAGCCTTGTTCCCTGAGTTAACACTGGACAAGCTAACCCTAAAGTGCCTAGCAGGGATCGGCTGGTTGTGGAACGTTGGTTTCAAGGGGTTCAATATCATCCCCTTTCCCACGTCCACCTTCTGGCCTTTGATCAAGTAGAGTATGGTGCACGGGGTTTCTTCGCCCTGAAAACACATATGTCTGTGGCGTAAAACATCCGAAAGGCAACGAAAATGGAATATTATATATATATATATATATATGTGTGTGTGTGTGTGTGTGTGTGTGTGTGTTGGTGCGACATGTAATTACCGTGAAGGTGTCGAGCTCAGCCAAAGACGAAGGCCCACCTAGCGCGCCAGAGACTGAGGACGGGCTGCTATGAGCGGGAGCGACTGCGAGAGGAGGCCCAGTTGCGTGAGAAAGTGATGGTGCGATGTTGTTGTTGTTCATGGAGTTGCTCCCGACGAAACTAGGCATCGGCAAATCATGTACCATCTTGTCTGGATTTTCCTTCGTCCAGTTGATGATAGCTGGAACCAAGTTAGTAGCAAAATCATTTCTGCAGACAGTTACAGCTGCATTGACTGCCTGCTGTAGCAACTCATTTTTCTCCTCGGCTGTTTTTTCCACGTCATCAGTTGCTTCTTTCTCGACCGCAAGCTTCACCTTCGTGTCGATGTCCGCCTGACTAAACTTCTTTTTCTGCTTCTTGGCCTCCGGGCCCTCGTTGTAAAACACCTTCCACGTGGCGCCGTCTCCAGCGCCATGCACACGACCGTATTGCGGCCGCTGGCCCAAAGGGAGTCCCTTAAGTTCGTTCAAGCCCCGGTTGAGAGGGGTGTCCCACTTGGGCCTCATCGGAGAAGTAGGGCTTTCGGCTGCAAGCTGGTGTTGCTTATCCTGCAGAAGGAGCATGAACCGTTTAGGAATGTGTAGTCGACTAGATATGGAGCTAAATGTAAGGTGCTAAAAGAATAATTACCAGTAGTCTAATGAATTTCCTCGTGATCTGATCCATGTAAAAAACCTTTTTTCCTTGTCCCAGTTGTAGCGGGCCCTGATGAAGTCATGCTCCAAGGGGTTGGTGAACTTCGCGAAGGGGTCTGGGAGACCCGCGGCTTCACATTCCACGTCCTCCTTATCCCATATGGGCCTTTTACCGAGGTAGCCATGGATTCCGAGGTGATGCTTCCCCGTGTTCCTTTGTTGAAGGCTCTTGAATTTCGCAGCCTTAGCCTTGGCTGCCTTGGTAGCGCAAGTGTCCTTGAACTTTTCGAACTCCTCTTCCATAAGTGTCGGATTTTCCTTCAAAATCTTGGACACGGGTTCCTCAGCCTCAATAGCTCGTTTCACCCTCCCTTTCCAGGAGGCCAAATCATTGCTGAACATGCCCATGGCGTGATTGTTAATCTTCTTCATCTTCGGATCATCCCACTGTTGTTCTATGTTATCATCCCGGTCGGGGAACTTGAATCTCTTGTGCAACTTCGTTAGGAGCAACTGCGTCAAATGTTCTTTACTCCTTAAGTCATCGTTGTTGATGCTCGCGCATTCCCGTAGGATGCATCCTACTTGGTTCCCATAGCACTTGGGAGGTTCTTCCGGCTCTAATGGCTCAAACTTTCCAAGTGCCATCTTTGTGATCACTAGTCATCCAATCCCTAGCTTGTTAGGTTTTCGTATCCTCTGCTTCTTATGCTTCTTCTTTTCGGTAGCAGCATCAGCGCCGGTACCTTCCCCGTCGGTACCTTCCCCGCCGGTCTCGGCGCCGCCATCGGTGCCGGCGCCATCGGTGTCAATGTCGGCGTCAGTACCATCATCGAGGTCGACCTGCAAACCTTGCTTAGCAGTCAAATAGTCGAGGTACTCTTGTTCACCCTCATAATCCATCTCGTCTGCATCTTGGTCAGAAGGCCCAGTTTCTTCGTTGTTCGACATGTTTCCTATGATTAAGTCTCCTCGTTTATTTCTAAAAGTATGAAAAAAATGAGAAATGACATAAAAAAGAAATCTATGTGCCAGCACTCGATATGCCTACTATCTAGCACAAATCATGCCAAAATTCACGGAAAATTTTGGCATGACCTTTGCTAAAAAATGGACATATCGAGCGCCTGAAATTCACCGGAACAGAAATGAATCAACATTCCGGTGTAACATAGGCCACTTGGATCATTTACCAAAATTGAACCAAAACATCACATGTCCAAATGACATGTCCAAATTCCAAACATGACATGTCCAAAACATGACATGTCCACATATCACATGTCCGGTTCAAATTTGCATATAAATTCAGCCTACCTAAATTTGCATATAAATTCAACCTAGCTAAATTCATAACTAAATAAATAACCTAATTAACCTACTGCCCTAACTAAAACCTAAGTAAATTAACCGAAGAACCCTAGCTAGCAGAGAGAGGGGGGGGGGGTTACAAAGGGTGCAGGGGTGAGGAGGCAGGCCCGACGACGGCTGAGGTTGGGAGGGGAGGAAGCAGAGGAGGGAGGCATGGCGCATCGGGGTCGGGGGCGAGGGCTGGGTCGGGGGCGAGTGCGGGGGCGCGGCGGTGCGGCGGGGGAAGAGAGAGTGGGGATTTGGGGGAGAAGAGGCGGGATGAAGCAGAGAGAGGGAGGATTTTGGGTTAAGTTGACGTAGCAGTAGCGCGTTTAGACCAAACGCGCTACTACTAATACAGGTAGCTATAGCAGTTTTTACAGAAACCGCTACTGCTACCTTGACTAGCTGTAGCTCTTTTTCAGTAAACCGCTACTACTATAACCAGTTTTCCTTTTTCTTTTCCTTTATTTTCTCTTACTTTTTCCCCCCGAGAGCAGTGAATGAAGGGAAGGCAATATATATTGCATCATTTGATGGTTAAATATGTATACAAAATAGGAACATATATATTACATCATTGGACCCATGCATAATAATGGCTAAGTGTGTATACAAAATAGGAACATATATATATATATATATATATTACATCATTTGACCAATAACAAACGGTTCCTCAGTGTTGACGTTTTCGTTTTTGAGTCAGCTTCTTTCCCTTCTTGTTCGTCAAAGAATAATTGAGCCCCTCATTGTGACTTTGCCTTTTCAATGGAGTACGATTTTTCTTAGGTAATGTATAGTATTGATTCTTCTTTTGACGTATACTTCATCATCATCGTCATCTTCCCTCATTGGGTTGCCGTACTGATCGTAGTCTTCCTCGTTGGCGACTCCATCCATTCCAATGATGTTCCTTTTGCCTCTCCTCATGACAAAACGGCTGGGATTGCGCGGGTCGGTTATGAAGAAGCATTGTGTCACATGCTTAGCGTGTACCCATGGCTCGTTTTTTGCGATAGCATTCATGGTAGCGCTCTTGGCATCGGGTATAGTCATGGTAGTGAAAATCCGGCTTTCTCTTTCGACATTCTTAGCCCATCTGACACGGAACATCGTCGTGTTGTGCAGTCCAGAGTAGTCAAGCTCCCAGATCTCCTCGACCCTTCCATAAAATCGTTCAGTTGCACTGTTGTCGCTGCCGGTCATGCATTCCATCGTCACCCCTGAGTTCTGATCATCACTGTCCATATCTTTGGCCTCCGTGTAGAACGTGTATCCGTTGATATCATATGCCTGATAGGTTACGAGGTTGGGCGAGGGGCCATGTGCTAAGGCGTATATGAGCAATCCGTCCTTAGAGCCCTCCTCCAGGGGATTAGCAATAATATGCTCTTTGAACCAATGCAGGAAAGTGGAGTTGTGCTCTCTAGTAACTTTGGCGTCCGTCCTGCATACACCCCGTTCACAATACTTCTTTGCGATAATTTCTTTGTGCAGTGCCACGAAAGGATCTACCTCGTCTAGGTGTTGTAGCACTACCAAGTTTGCTCTATCAAAGTCGCTGCGTCGATCTGAGTATGCCACGTGCAGTTCCCTGCGACCGTTGCAGTGACCTTCTCCTTCGAGCCTTCCATCGTGCTTGTTAACGGGCAAACCAACACTAACACCAGGCGGCTGGTCTGCGCCATATAGAAAATTCTTGCAGAAAGAGATGCACTCTTGTGTCACATAGACCTGGACGATGCTTCCATCCAGACGGGACATGTTACGAACGAATCCTTTGATGATCCCATTCATCCTCTCAAACGGCATCATGTTGTGCAGGAATGACGGCCCCAGGTCTATTATGTCATCCACAATATGGACACACAGATGCACCATCACGTCAAAGAACGCGGGCGGGAAGTACATCTCAAGCTCATTCAGTATCACAACGATCTCTTCCTGTAGCCTTCGGAGCTGCTTCACACTGATCGACTTTCGAGAGATGACATCGAAAAAGTTGCAGAGACCAATAAGCGTGTCACGGACGTGCTTGTCCAGTATCCCTCTAAGGGCAATAGGTAGTATCTGCGTCATCATCACATGACAGTCATGGGACTTCATCCCGCTGAACCTTTTCTTGTCCGTGTCTAGATATCTGCTTATCTTGCCACAGTAACCGGAACTAACTTTGACTCCGGTAAGGCACTTAAAGAATTGATCGATCTCAGCCTGACTTAAGGTGAAGCAAGAAGGGGGGCAATAATCCTCTTTCTTTATTTTCTTGCCCTTCTTCTCCCGTGCCTCTGTCTCCGTCTCTGTCTCGTCTGACATTTTACGGGGCGGCATGTGCAAATCTTCCCTGATTTTCAAATCTTGCAAGTCTTTTCTTGCCTTCGGCCCATCCTTGGTCTTTTCCGGCATGTTCATCAGTGTTGCGAGCAAGCTCTCAAGGACATTCTTACAGATATGCATTTGATCAAGGCAATGAGGTGTATCGAGTTTGTGCCAGTACTCCAAGTCCCAGAACACAGACCTCGTCTTCCATACCTTCAGCAGCGGCTCCGGCGCCTTTCTCATCGTCTTTCCCGGCGCGGGGCACTCCTTCCAGTTTTTCAACAGCTCATCGATTTCGGCACCGCTCCGCTTACGTGGAGGTCCTCGATGCTCAACTTGACCATTGAATAGATCTCCATGGTTTCTCCACAAGTCGTCCTATTTGAGCCATCTTCGATGCCCCATGTACACGATTTTCCCAGACCCGCCATCTTTCCTTGACGTTAGCTGCTGAGACGTCGTATCATCCATGCACCGCGTGCATCCGCAATATCCATGGCACACCTGGCCTGCGACATATCCGTAACCGAGATAGTCGTGCACCGTCGTGATCAGCGCGGCTCTCATGTAGAAATACTCGCCTTTGCTGGCGTCCCATGTCTTGGCCGGTGTTTTCCATAACGTGTCTAACTCCTCTTGAAGTAGCCCCAGATACAAATTAATATTATTTCCTGGTTGTTTCGGCCCTTGAATAAGCATGCTCATGTGAATGTACTTCGACTTCATGCACAACCAGGGGGAGGTTGTACATCCATACAAACACGGGCCATGTGCTATGGTTGGTGTTCTGGTTGCCAAACGGATTCATGCCATCGGTACACGCGCCGAGCATGATGTTCCTTGCATCACATTCGAAAATACCGATAGAAGCTGTTCAACGCTCTCCACTGGCTTCCATCCTTGACGTGTCTCAGCTTCGGATCATCTCCATCGTCGGGCTTCTTCCTCTCCGCGTGCCAGCGCATTAGCTTTGCTTCCTTGGGATCTACAAAATACCGCTGGAGACGGGGAGTGATCGGTAAGTACCATACAACTTTCTGGGGACATTTCTTCCCGGCCTTCTTGTATCGAGAAGCATTGCACACCGGACAGCTTGTTTTTTCCGCGTGCTCCTTCCGATAAATTATGCAATCGTTGATGCATGCATGGTATCTAACGTGTGGCAGATCAAGAGGGCACACGATCTTCTTGGCCTCATCAACACTAGTAGGACATAGATTCCCCGCGGGAAGAACATCCTTTAGGTACTTGAGATGCTCATCGAGGCTAGTGTCGGTCCATTTGTTTTTAGCCCTCGTCTTCAGGAGTTGCAGCGTGAAACTCAAGCGGGTCACCTCAGGATTGCAACCATCATACAATGGAGTGTTCGAGTCTACCACCAGTTGCTCCAACTTAGCCTCCTCTCTAGAAGCAGCTCTCTCAGTACTCGTCTCCTTGCGAAGCAATGCTTGAACATGAGGGTCCCGCACGATTGAACTTAGTACCGACGAACTCTGCTGCGTGGAGTCCATGTCGTTCTCTCCGCCGCCATGTCTGGCCCCTTCTCCTCCGCCATGTCCGGACCCTTCTCCTCCGCCATGTCCGGCCTCTTCCCCGCCGACATTATCGATCATCTCTTCGTCTTGCCCCGTGTCATCATTGCCTGCCCCGTCGGCGTCCTCAACATCGTCATCCTCATCTTCAATTATCCACCAAGTATAGCCATCCATGAAACCAGTCATGAGCAGGTGCGCTTCGACACGACCATCGTCATGGGGGTCGAGCCAAACTATTCCTTTGCATTTTCGACACGGACATAAAACCTCTGTCCGGTTATTTTCTTTCATGTCCTGCACCACCGACCGCAACCACCTGTCTATCATCGTTCCACTCACCATCATGAACTCTGCACGGTAATAATAAACAATAATAAACAAATTGATTATAAAAATGCGTGCATGCATCAAAGTCATACAAAAATTCGGCATGACCTTCCCTAAAAATAGGACATATATAGATCTAGAGTTTGCCCAGAATTCGCCAAAACGGAAATAAATCGACATTTGGGCAAAACATAGGCAACTCAAAAGCACAATTTGGCATCAACTCATGCCACACACACAATTTCCATCATATCTCCCAATTATCATATCGCACACACATAAACATATTTCCATTTTGCAAAAGCATGAAATTTTAATCACCTCTATCTCGAGATCGAGCACACGGTGGAGATGATGATGTAGGGAGATCAAAAGTGCACAAAGCTCTTCTTGACAAAGATAGATCTAGTTAGGGGGCAAATAGGTAACTTAACTAAATGCTACATCTACCTAGCTAGCTAATTTGGGAGGAGACAACTTCAACTAGTGGATGGGGAAGGAAAAATAGAAAGGAGATGCATTAATGGAGGTGGTGTAGTTAGCTAGGAGTAATGAAGAGAGAGAAAGGTAGGTAGGAGAGGGAGAGTAATGGGGGAGAAGTATTGAGGAAGAAGAAGAGTGAGAGAGGGAGGATGTGGGGGTAGGGGAAAGGGAAGAGAGGATGGGGGAGGGGAGGACGGGTGGGGAAAGGTGGTGGGTTAGTGCGGCTTAGCAGTAGCGCGGGAGGTAAAACGCGCTGCTGATAAGAAAGTAGCAGCAGCGCGCTTTCCACACAAGCGCTACTGCTAATTGGGACCAACAGTGTGCCCAATTTGAAAATTAGCAGCAGCGACCTCAGAAAAAGCGCGCTGCTACTACAACTTTAGCAGTAGCACGGGCCGCGACAACGCGCTGCTGCTAAATGTAGTTTGGTGGACACCGTTGGTCGATATTTGTAGCCGCGCGGGTTGCTCCAAGCGCGTTACTGCTAATGCCGTGTCAGTAGCGAGTTTTGCACGCGCGCGCTACTACTAATTAGCAGTAGCGCCTCTTTTTGAGCCACGCTGTTGCTAAGATTCTGTGTATAAGGTTTTCCCTAGTAGTGTCTTGTCTTGCCGGTCTTCAGTTGAAGAGAGAGATGAGAGGGAAAAGTAGCATAGAGGGGGGGGTGCCTAAAGGGGGTTCTATAGTGCAAGTTAAAATAGACAAGTGCCGAAAGGGACAATCGCAAGCATTAAGATAAGGAAGGTGATATAGTCGTGTACTTGTTGCCTAGGGCAAAAGGGCGACTGATATCAAAACACAAACAAATAAAAACAAGCAACACACAATCATGGTTATATTTGAACCATCATATGGACTCGACTGCGCATAGGGGGTACACGACTCATCCTACCCTAGGGGTTCTCAGACTTAGTAGTCGTGCTTGCTTCGTGTCTCGTGCAGTCTCCTGGGTTTCCCTCAGGTGTCACTGCGTCTCTTGTAGTTGTTCGATGAAATGATCCAGGTTGGGCCTAAAGAATCTTCATCGACTTCTCGCCTGATGAGCTGACGGGGTGAAGGTGGTTCCTCGTAGCTGGCATTGACTCGGTCTTCTGTTGTCTTCTTAATCATGACAATCCCTTTTGCCTTCTAAGGCATCAAGGGTTCCACGTAAGCAATCCTTTATGCAATGACATAAACAAGGCATAGTAGAGGTCCACCTGTCGGGTACGTTGATGACAACATCGACACCGAGAGCGGGGGATGAAGAGAACCGTTTTCCTGCTCACTATAGTGAGGCGGACCAAATGGCGAGGTTCTCATCCATCGGTGGTTGCCGACACAACAATGGTAAGGACAGGGTTGCTCTATCACCGATGTATATCATGACCTTGCACATCTCATGCCCTGTTAATTAAAGACAAGGTTGCATCATCCTGGGGCAGTATCAAGGGTGTCACCATCTTTCGAGTCTTGGTTTCCTCAATCCTTGAGAAGGTGTCTTCTGTCTTGTCGTGGTGTCGCCAAACTTGTGTTCAGAAGATGTGGGCAAATGTCTGGCAAGGCATCTTCCTTCTAGATTATCCACGAGGATTACAAGGAATCCAGTGGTCAGGGGCATAAGGGTACGAGCGACCATTTGCAAAAGTTTTGAAGGGGAAGAGATCAATAAGGAAACTATATCTTAGTTTTTGAAAAACTCAAAAGGGAAGAGTAGTAGATATAGTTTCAAAAAATTAGTGGTGGTTTTAAAAATAGTTTTACCCTAACTAACGACCATGCTAACTAAGGCTTCCTACAATCAGGATGGCTCTGATACCAGCTTTGTGGGAACCCTGGCTCATAAGTTGTGATCACCGAAAGAAAGTGTATAGTGATCCCAGAGATCAATGCTCACTGAACACACAGAAGATGAACAACAAGAGTCTTACATCCATACATACCGTATTACACAAGTAGGACCATTATGGTCAAGTCTTGAGTATATGATCGCTAAGGAAATCTTTGTTGACATCTTGGACCCATGCCATCTGCCTTAACCCTATAGACATTCTGATTGGGAAGCGTCCTAGGTCGCATGTTCATCACCGAAGTATTCTTCATCATATCATGTTCTTTCAAGCCTGGCCAATAAAATAACCAGTGGCAAGCCAATGAGTACTTTGAATGTACCCGCAAGCAACCCAAGAGTGATAACAGAATAATTATGCAGGGCTCTACTGCTAAATTGGCATCTTTGCGGAAAGCTAGTTTTGAGTGCTATGACATGCTCAACAACTTGTAAAGCATGCATCATAAGAATTCAAATAACTGAGGATAGGTTACAGATATCGACATAAAATCGAGTTGGAAACCACCCAACTTAATCTTCATGGCAAGTCTTTTGACTCAACCCAAGTTGTTCTTTCCACACACACACACACACACACACACACACACACACACACACACACACCAGGTTTCGTAAACATGTGGACATAGCCCAAGAGTGGTTACCCAACTGTCCTTGACAGTGGACACGGCTATTCGAATAGTTTTACACTCTGCAGAGGTTGCACACTTTACCCACAAGATCCGGGGAACTTCTGTGTCATCCACGACCCGTGGTACCTCAAGTACCCGGGGTAAGCACCCAATCACTATCTTTCCCTAGCCGTAACCAACATAGAGTCCACTCGATTGGTAACAACCCTCGTGCCAAAAATTGTCTCATAATAAATTTTGTGGGGCCACACTCCCATATCACACAACATAAGCACGGGGTACCAACGGTGTGTCCGGTGCCCTGTAAAAATAGTAATGGCCCCCCTACCTGGCACGACCCCATCCCGAGAGTGACCATGCCACTCCCGTCACTAGTAATGCGGGCATCCATGTTAGCTCAAACTAGGTAATTAATAATGCCCTTTCCCATATAAGGGTAGAGTGGTTGCGCATGTAAGGTTGGAGTAACGGTCGCAACTTAAACCAATTCATTTTCGAAAACAACACACTCACTTGCCTCGGTACACCACTTCTTTATCAAGTGGTTACTTAGCTCATCATCTCCCTCGGGTGTTAGTGGCACCCGATGGGGTTTCCAAAAAGTCCATGGAAATGCTTTTGTCTCCATCACCATGCATACACCTGTCCCTTTTTGCGTAGCAACTACTTTAGCATCCTATCTACTCCCACCTGCATAACCCTCATAAGAAGGAGGGTCATGCAAAATGCAAGTATCAACGAGGAACTAGCGGAGGCAACCCACCAAAGTGGTTACCACCATCATCATGATTCTGATGCAACAATAATAAAGTGCGATATGACATGCATAAAAAGGGGTTTCATAGTCATTGTCAAAGGGATGCTTGCCTGGCTCCGTAAGGTCTTCAATCCTTCTAGTCCATCTCCGAGTATTCCGTCTACTTCGTCAACTAACGTCGGAAACAATCACAATAAGCAACACAGCAAGACAAAAATAAAAGTGCTCTAAAAATGTGAGTTGGACTTTTCTAGGGTATCTTTGGTCATATGAAAAATGAACAAAGTGGTTTTATTGGAAGTGGATCAATGGATACTTATGAGCATTTCAATGGATTCAAAGGATTTATGGAATTGCAAGAAGTGCACAGAAACATTATTTTGTAAAATGAGGAGAGGCACCCATTTAACAAGGAATGATTTTAGAAGCATCTAGGGGTTGGTTTCACTTGATTTGGAGTTCAAATGATTTCTCTAGTAATTTTCCTAGTTGGCAATATATGGAGAAATGGGCCAATATTTCATGTGGCATAGAAAGTACTGGGTAAAATGTTCAAAACTAAGTTTTGAACTTATAAGTATATAGAATTTGAATCCTAACATTTGGATAAATAAATGGGATCTCTGTGATTTTCTAAAGTTTATCACAGTAATGGAAAAGTGGGATTTCATAAATATTTGTGAAGGGAATGTTTTTGGAAAAACGTGCTAATAGCACCAAGAGGTAGATCATGATTTATAGAGTCACTAGGAATTTGAATCACCAAATTTGGAGTTCAAATGAATTGTTTATGGGTTTTTGAATTTTATTGCAAGAAGAAAAAGAAAAGGAAGAGGCTATACCATACTATGCACTGAGCGCATCATAGTGCTACAACGCACTGGGCCAGCCCAACGGCTCGGCCACGCGGGCGACGGGCGATGATGACGAAGGCACACTCTACTTGTGCATTTTGGCCGCAGGGAGGCGGAAAACATTGGGGCGTTTCCAATTAAACCGCGGGGCCCCCGGCGCTGACTCGCTGACAAGCGGGGCCCGCCTGCAGGTCGTCCTTGCCGTGCCGGTCGTCTTCTTTCCCGTGATGGGAGGTCAGGGGTGGCTCGCCTCGCTCGCCGCCGGTGCCACACCGCCCACCTGCGTCGGTCGGCGGTGGGAGCGGAGCTACAGGGGCAAGCCGCACCCGTAGGAGGAAGCAGGGGGAGGCGGGGCCTTCCCCTTGCGCGTGCGGACGTCGTCGGAGCAGGGCCTGGCCGCCGACCGTGCCGGTGATTCCGGCCACCTCCAGCAAAGCTATGCACACTGGCGAGCTCAGGAGGCATCACCGCATCCGTCCAGGTACTGGAAGCAGGCCGGAGGGGTGTGTAGTGGCGACGGTTTGGACGGCCGTGGGAGAGGCCGCCGGGCATCCATGGATTCGCACTCACGGCGCACCGCGGAAAGAATGGTGGGGACGGCAGGCTCCATGGTGGATGTTTGAAGGCACCGTAGTGTCTAGTGGGAGAAAGGGGGATCATGGTAGCTCGTATTTAAGCGAGAGCCGAGTCGGCAATGGCGGCTGTAGGAGGAAGAAGAGGGCACGAGGGGGAGAGAGAGATTGTCTAGGAGGTGCACGGGAGAGGGAGAGCAAGAGGAGTCCAGAGGAGACCTCGAGAAGGCCTCTAAATAGAGGGGCCGCGGTGCACCGTGGACGTGGCCTACGGCACACTCGGGCGAGCTCCAGGGAGGAGAGAGGGGGCGAGGGAGGAAGGGCCCGACAGTGAGGCATGTCCTGGACGTCGAGGAAACCTCGGGAGACATCTTCCCGATGCCCAAGGTTGTCACACTCCCTTGGAATGGGTGAACTACAGTGCGGGGGAGCACTGTAGCGTTTTCCAGAGCGCGAGCTCTACATGCCATGGCATAAACTATGTGCGTTGGGCACGTCCTCTTGTGTCTAGGAGCTCTAGGGAGTAGTAAAGAAAGGGGAGGAAGCATTGGATGCTCTGGAGGTGCTCTGGTGTGAGGAGGGGATGAGAGGGAAGAGGAACAGTGGCTGTCCAGGGAAGAAGAGTGGGGTTTTGACCCACCAATTATTGGTCCATGGCCTTGCAAATTTTACCAGAGGTAGAAGGTGATCAGGGTCAGCTGTGGTAGAAATTTGAGGTAAAGGGGAATAGTGAAAGTGGTCCAAATGGTAGTTTTGGCAAAGTGCCAAAAGGTGTTTGATGTTGTTTTTGGCAAGCAAATGGGTTCCATTTGACATAAAAATTAACAAGATGAAATGGCATATAGAATTGAGGTTGTCCACCAATTTTGAGCTCATTTGAAGATTGTTTCTAATGTAACTTTGGCAAACCCTAGAAATCAACAGAAATGGGCTTTCCAAGATTTAGTCATGCAAAACTATTATCCTTGATGCACCACTTGGTGTAGTGTCATCATTTGGAGATTGGAGCATGTCCACAAAAATATAGATCAAAAGCAGACAATTGGTAATGTAGAGTTGCTCAAATTTGGATCTGTACAGGAAGGGTTTTGGGTCACTTTTGTGAACCAAAACTATTTTGATTGGAATGAAACTTCGCAAGATCATCACATTATGCATATGTGACTTGCTAGAATTTTCCTGGATTTGTTTGAAAATATTTCTTATAGAAATATTTCAAATACTTGAAATGAGCAGAAATGGTTTTGAAGGGTTTTGTCCAATATTTTGAACATGAACATGTGTTGAAACTCTTATATATGGACAATATATGTCCAATGAGCTTCCCTAAATTTTCTTAAATATTTTCGAAACATTAAAATAATTTTAACCTTTTAAATAGCATTTCTGGCCTTAAGAAAAAGCATTTAAATGAAATAGCAAAATAATTTTTTAAAATAATACTTTTTGTGGTTTATGGGAGTCCTATATCTAATAGGAGTCAAATATGCTTTTGGAAATATTTTCCATTCCCTAAATTAAGTACTTGTAGTGCAAGCCTCAATTTAGGGGTTTTTGGAAAACCTAATTTAGAAAATACTTTTTGGCCAAAATATTTTTGCAAGAAATTATTTTTATGTCCTATACACATGGCATTATCATTGGGAAAAGTTTTGGATCAAGGAGAAGAAGTATAGGGGTGGAAGCTACTATATGATTTTTAGAGCACTTTTGAAAATAGCACTAAAATCCAATTCAAGGCAAGGTCCAAAACACAGAAAAGTTTTTGTCAAACCACATTTTGTCATGATTTATTTGCTTAAGTGTTGTGGCATGAAAATCAGGGTGTGACACCCAGGGACAAAATATTTCTCTTGTGTTACAATAAGCTTTCTACTACACTACTAAATTTATTATCTTGTAATTTATTCTTACTTTTATTCTCGCAAAGTATTTCTAGTTTTATTCTTGTTCTAGGTAAAGCAAACATCAAGTGTGAGTAGAGTTGTATTGGTGGTTTATAGAACTTGAGGGAACATTTGTTCTACCTTTAGCTCCTCGTTGGGTTCGACACTCTTACTTACCGAAAAGGCTACACACAATCCCATACACTTGTGGGTTATCAGCCGTCTGCCCATCACTGGTACGTTGCTTCCTGTGGCACGCGCCTATTCCTACCCACCACGGAAACCATTGTCGTAGTGGCGGTCTTCCATAGCGCCCGCCACTAGAGAGATACTACAATATATCAATTGTTGGCATTGCGGGTTGACACACATTACTCCAAAATGCATAGTCATATGATTCTCAATATAGTTGAACCAGACTGAGTCATTTTGGAAACAAACGACCAAATAATTAAGTAACACTTCAAATTTGTTCGACTCAAGAAACAAGCATCAATGTATCGATCACATCCATCTTAACATATATACTTATTAACTAACCGTTCATCGGTTGATATATTCATGACTTAGACTATATTTCTAAACATGGTCGATGATAGCCATCATGTGAAAGTCATTGCGGTTGCTCTTGCTCATGGTGATTATCACAAGGGTGTCCAGCCTTAGTTATCTCTTTCCCGTCATGAACTCCCGCCAGCCGGATTCATAGAAGGATATGAGTCTGTCCGATTCTGTCTTGTACTAAACGTCGGTGACACGCCCTGTTGGTCAATGGTGCACTCCAGCGATGCCAATGGCGGGGATGTCCACTCCGAAAAACATCTTCATATGTAACTTCTGAACTCTCCATCATTAAGAGCAAATAGAGAGCACACAATGTCAGATATCTCACCATACTTGGTTATGAAAAAAAGATGAAAGAATACAAAACAATTCACCATGATTTTTTTGGTGTCGTTGTTTTTTGTTAAAAGGTGCACAAATGGCTTCCCAATGAAGGCCACACTCGACGGTAGCATCGCGGTAATATTCAGGGTCGCATCCCGAGCAAGCTTCCACTTTCTTTGAAAGAAAATTGCTGAACCGAAAGGACCATGGTCAACATCTTCCTCATAGTCATCATCTTGCTCATCCTCGTCATTCTGGCTGTCATCATTATCCAATCTGTCCTCATCTTCACGGCTTCCCTAGTCATCCTGGCTGTCTCCATCATCCTGGTGATCATGGCTATCATCATGATCCTGGTCATCGTCATCGTCATTGATGCAGGAATACATTGTCCTTATCCTATTACCTCTTCGTTCACGGAAAAGGATATGTACCCTCCTCTGATGAAATTATTCTGTGCAATGCACTGCTCCCATCCATCACCATATATGATGGTTCTATCCTTACGTCTACGCACATGCAGTTTGAATGTGCACCCCATATCATCATCAAAATACATAACATTACCGCATAAATTGTTCAAGTCAACCCTTATGTTGTATGGGATACATTATGCAGCAGTTAATCATTAACAATAAAGTCAGTGCAATAATTATACAAATGGTTTGAATAGAATATTAATTGAAGTTAAAGTCTGTCACCACTGATTTTTGAAATTCGTCAAGAAGAGTCTGAAATCTACTGCAGTATGTTGGGGAACGTAGCAGAAATTCAAAATTTTCCTACGTGTCACCAAGATCTATCTATGGAGAAACCAGCAACGAGGGGAAGGAGAGTGCATCTACATACCCTTGTAGATCGCTAAGCGGAAGCGTTCAAGAGAACGGGGTTGAAGGAGTCGTACTCGTCGTGATCCAAATCACCGGAGATCCTAGTGCCGAACGGACGGCACCTCCGCGTTCAACACACGTACAGCCCGGTGATGTCTCCCATGCCTTGATCCAGCAAGGTGAGAGGGAGAGGTTGAGGAAGACTCCATCCAGCAGCATCACAACGGCGTGGTGGTGATGGAGGAGCGTGGCAATCCTGCAGGGCTTTGCCAAGCACCGCGGGAGAGGAGGTGTAAGAGAGGTAGGGCTGCGCCAATAGAGGGAGAAACTCATGTCTTGGGCAGCCCCCAGGCCTCAAGTATTTATAGGGGGAGGGGAGGGGGCTGCGCCCCCTCTAGGGTTCCCTCCCCAAGGGTGGCGGCAGCCCCCAGATGCCATCTGGGTGGCGGCCAGAGGGGGAGAGAGGGAGGCGCGCCTGGGGTGGGCCTTAGGGCCCATCTGCCCTAGGGTTTGCCCCCTCCCACTCTCCCTTGCCCCTTGGGCCCCTTGTGGGGGGCGCACCAGCCCACCTGGGGCTGGTTCCCTCCCACACTTGGCCCATGCAGCCCTCCGGGGTTGGTGGCCCCACTTGGTGGACCCCCGGGACCCTCCCGGTGGTCCCGGTACGTTACCGATAAAACCCGAAACTTTTCCGGTGACCAAAACAGGACTTCCCATATATAAATCTTTACCTCCGGACCATTTCGGAACTCCTCGTGACGTCCGGGATCTCATCCGGGACTCCGAACAACATTCGGTAACCACATACAAACTTCCTTTATAACCCTAGCGTCATCGAACCTTAAGTGTGTAGACCCTACGGGTTCGGGAGACATGTAGACATGACCGAGGCGTTCTCCGGTCAATAACCAACAACGGGATCTGGATACCCATGTTGGCTCCCGCATGTTCCACGATGATCTCATCGGATGAACTACGATGTCAAGGACTCAATCGATCCCGTATACAATTCCCTTTGTCTAGCGGTATTGTACTTGCCCGAGATTCGATCGTCGGTATCCCGATACCTTGTTCAATCTCGTTACCGGCAAGTCTCTTTACTCGTTCCGTAACACATCATCCCGTGATCAACCCCTTGGTCACATTGTGCACATTATGATGATGTCCTACCGAGTGGGCCCAGAGATACCTCTCCGTTTACCGGAGTGACAAATCCCAGTCTCGATTCGTGCCAACCCAACAGACACTTTCGGAGATACCTGTAGTGTACCTTTATAGCCACCCAGTTACGTTGTGACGTTTGGTACACCCAAAGCATTCCTACGGTATCCGGGAGTTGCACAATCTCATGGTCTAAGGAAATGATACTTGACATTAGAAAAGCTTTAGCATACGAACTACGATCTTTGTGCTAGGCTTAGGATTGGGTCTTGTCCATCACATCATTCTCCTAATAATGTGATCCCGTTATCAACGACATCTTAATGTCCATGGTTAGGAAACTGTAACCATCTATTGATCAACGAGCTAGTCAACTAGAGGCTTACTAGGGACATGGTGTTGTCTATGTATCCACACATGTATCTGTGTTTCCTATCAATACAATTATAGCATGGATAATAAACGATTATCATGAACAAGGAAATATAATAATAACTAATTTATTATTGCCTCTAGGGCATATTTCCAACAGTCTCCCACTTGCACTAGAGTCAATAATCTAGTTCACATCGCCATGTGATTAACACTCACAGGTCACATCGCCATGTGACCAACATCCAAAGAGTTTACTAGTGTCACTAATCTAGTTCACATCATCATGTGATTAAGACTCAATGAGTTCTGGGGTTTGATCATGTTTTGCTTGAGAGAGGTTTTAGTCAATGGGTCTGCAAAATTCAGATCCGTATGTACTTCGCAAATCTCTATGTCATATTGTAAATGCTGCTTCCACGCTCCACTTGAAGCTATTCCAAATGGTTGCTCCACTATACGTATCCGGTTTGCTACTCAGAGTCATTCGGATAGGTGTTAAAGCTTGCATCGTCGTAACCCTTTACGCCGAACTCTTTATCACCTCCATAATCGAGAAATAAATCCTTATTACTCCAAGGACAATTTTGACCGCTATCTGGTGATCCACTCCTTGATCACCTTTGTACCCTCTTGCCAGACATGTGGCAAGGCACACATCAGGTGCGGTACATAGCATAGCATACTGTAGAGCCTACGTCTAAAGCATAGGGGACGACCTTCGTCCTTTCTCTCTTTTCTACCGTGGTCGAGCTTTAAGTCTTAACTTCATACCTTACATCTCAGGTAAGAACTCTTTCTTTGACTGATCCATCTTGAACACCTTCAAGATCATGTCAAGGTATATGCTCATTTGAAAGTATTATTAAGCATTTTGATCTATCCTCATAGATTTTGATGCTCACTGTTCAAGTAGCTTGATCCAGGTTTTCTATTGAAAAACACCTTTCAAATAACCCTATATGCTTTCCAGAAAATTCTACATCATTTCTGATCATCAACATGTCAACAACATATACTCATCAGAAATTCTATAGTGCTCCCACTCACTTCTTTGGAAATACAAGTTTCTCATGAACTTTGTATAAACCCAAAATCTTTGATCATCTCATCAAAGCGCACATTCCAACTCCGAGATGCTTACTCCAGTCCTTAGAAGGATTGCTGGAGCTAGCATACCTTTTAGCATCCTTAGGATCGACAAAACCTTTCTGATTGTATCACATACAACCTTTCCTTACGAAACTGGTAAGGAAACTCGTTTTGACATCCATCTGCCAGATTTCATAAATGCAGCTAATGCTAACATGATTCCGACGGACTTAAGCATCGCTACGGATGAGAAAATCTCATCATAGTTAACTCCTTGAACTTGTGAAAAACTCTTCGCCACAAGTCGAGCTTCATAGACGGTGACATTACCGTCCACGTTCGTCTTCTTCTTAAAGATCCATTTATCTTAATGGCTTGCTGATCATTGGGCAAGTCCACCAAAGTCCATGCTTTGTTCTGATACATGGATCCTATCTTGGATTTCATGGTTTCTTAACCATTTGTCGGAATTTGGGCCCACCATCGCTTCTCCATAGCTCGTAGGTTCATTGTTGTCTAGCAACATGACCTTCAAGACAGGATCACCGTACCACTCCGAAGCTGTATGCGTCCTTGTCGTCCTACGAGGTACGGTGGTGACTTGATCCGAAACTTCATGATCACTATCATAAGCTTCCACTTCAATTGGTGTAGGTGCCACAGGAACAACTTCCTGTGCCCTGATACACACTGGTTGAAGTGATGGTTCAATAACCTCATCAAGTCTCCACCATCCTCCCACTCAATTCTTCGAGACAAACTTTTCTCGAGAAAGGACCCGATTCGAGAAACAATTCCTATTGCTTTCGGATCTGAATTAGGAGGTATACCCAACTGTTTTGGGTGTCCTATGAAGATGCATTTTATCCGCTTTGGGTTCGAGCTTATCAACCTGAAACTTTTCACATAAGCGTCACAGCCCCAAACCTTTAAGAAATGACAACTTAGGTTTCTCCAAACCACAGTTCAAATGGTGTCGTCTCAACGGAATTACGTGGTGCCCTATTTAAAGTGAGTGCGGTTGTCTCTAATGCCTAACCCATGAATGATAGTGGTAATTCGATAAGAGACATCATGGTACGCACCATATCCAATAGGGTGCAACTATGATGTTCGGACACACCATCACACTATGGTGTTCCAGGCGGTATTAATTGTGAAACAATTTTCACAATGTCTTAATTGTGTGCCAAAACTCGCAACTCAGATATTCATCTCTATGATCATATCATAGACATTTTATCCTCTTGTCACAATGATCTTCAACTTCACTCTGAAATTACTTGAACCATTCAATAATTCAGACTCGTGTTTCATCAAGTAAATATACTCAACATCTATTCGAATCATCTGTGAAGTAAGAACATAACGATGTTCACTGCATGCCTCAGCACTCATTGGACTGCACACATCAAAATGTGTTACTTCCAACAAGTTGCTATCTTGTTCCATCTTACTGAAACCGAGGCTTTTCAGTCATCTTGCCCATGTGGTATGATTTGCATATCTCAAGTGATTCAAAATCAATTGAGTCCAAACGATCCATCTGCATGGAGTTTCTTCATGCGTATACACCAATAGACATGGTTCACATGTCTCAAACTTTTCAAAAACGAGTGAGTCCGAAGATCCATCAACATGGAGCTTCTTCATGCGTTTTATACCAATATGACTTACATGGCAGTGCCACAAGTAAGTGGTACTATCATTACTATCTTATATCTTTTGGCATGAAAATGTGTATCACTACGATCGAGATTCAATAAACCATTCGTTTCAGGTTTAATACTAATCTTGATGGTAGAGGGAGCGTGCGATGTTTGATCACAACAAACTTGGAAACACTTCCAACACATATCGTCATCTCACCTTTAGCTAGTCTCCGTTTATTCCGTAGCTCTTTATTTCGAGTTACTAACACTTAGCAACCGAACCGGTATCTAATACTCTGGTGCAACTAGGAGTACTAGTAAAGTACACATTAACATAATGTATATCCAATATATTTCTATCGACCTTTCCAGCCTTCTTATCTACCAAGTATCTAGGGTAATTCTGCTCCAGTGGTTGTTCCCCTTATTATAGAAGCACTCAGTCTCGGGTTAAGGTTCAACCTTGGGTTTCTTCACTGGAGCAGCAGCTAATTTGCCGTTTCACGAAGTATCCCTTCTTGCCCTTGCCCTTCTTGAAACTAGTGGTTTCACCAACCATCAACAATTGATGCTCCTTCTTGATTTCTACTTTCGCGGTGTCAAACATCGTGAATACCTCAAGGATCATCATATCTATCCCTGATATGTTATAGTTCATCACGAAGCTCTAGCAGCTTGGTGGCAATGACTTTGGAGAAACATCACTATCTCATCTGGAAGATCAACTCCCACTCGATTCAAGTGATTGTTGCACTCAGACAATCTGAGCGCAAGCTCAACGATTGAGCTTTTCTCCCTTAGTTTGCAGGCTAAGATAATCGTCGGAGGTCTTATATCTCTTGACGTGGGCACGAGACTGAAATCCCAATTTCAGCTCTCGAAACATCTCATATGTTCCGCGACGTTTCAAAAACGTCTTTGGTGCCTCAACTCTAAACCGTTTAACTGAACTATCACGTAGTTATCAAAACGTGTATGTCCGATGTTCGCAACATCCACAAACGACGTTTGGGGTTCAGCACACTGAACGGTGCATTAAGGACATAAGCTTTCTATTGTCCGCATAATCGCTACTGTCAACTTTCAACTATATTTTCTCTAGGAACATATCTAAACAGTGGAACTAAAGCGCGAGCTTACGACATAATTTGCAAAGATCTTTTGACTATGTTCAGGATAATTAAGTTCATCTTATGAACTCCCACTCAGATAGACATCCCTCTAGTCATCTAAGTGATTACATGATCCGAGTCAACTAGGCCGTGTCCGATCATCACGTGGGACGGACTAGTCATCATCGGTGAACATCTTCATGTTGATCGTATCTACTATACGACTCATGCTCGACCTTTCGGTCTCTGTGTTCCGAGGCCATGTCTGTACATGTTAGGCTCGTCAAGTTAACCCTAAGTGTTTCGCGTGTGTAAATCTGTCTTACACCCGTTGTATGTGAACGTAAGAATCCATCACACCCGATCATCACGTGGTGCTTAGAAGCGACGAACTTTAGCAACGGTGCACAGTTAGGGGAGAACACTTCTTGAAATTGTTGTAAGGGATCATCTTATTTACTACCGTCATTCTAAGTAAACAAGATGCATAAACATGATAAACATCACATGCAATCAAATAGTGACATGATATGGCCAATATCATTTTGCTCCTTTTGATCTCCATCTTCGGGGCTCCATGATCATCATCGTCACCGGCATGACACCATGATCTCCATCATCGTGTCTCCATGAATTTGTCTCACCAACTTATTACTTCTACTACTATGGTTACCGGTTAGCAATAAAGTAAAGTAATTACATGGCATTGTTCAATGACACGCAGGTCATACAATAAATAAAGACAACTCCTATGGCTCCTGCCGGTTGTCATACTCATCGACATGCAAGTCGTGATTCCTATTACAAGAACATGATCAATCTCATACATCACATATCATTCATCACATTCTTCTTGGCCATATCACATCACATAGCATACCCTGCAAAAACAAGTTAGACGTCCTCTAATTGTTGTTTGCATGTTTTACGTGGCTGCTATGGGTTTCTAGCAAGAACGTTTCTTACCTACGCAAAACCACAACGTGATATGTCAATTGCTATTTACCCTTCATAAGGACCCTTTTCATCGAATCCGTTCCGACTAAAGTGGGAGAGACTGGCACCCGCTAGCCACCTTATGCACCAAGTGCATGTCAGTCGGTGGAACCTGTCTCACGTAAGTGTACGTGTAAGGTCGGTCTGGGCCGCTTCATCCCACAATACCGTCGAAACAAGATTGGACTAGTAACGGTAAGCATATTGAACAAAATCAACGCCCACAACTACTTTGTGTTCTACTCGTGCAAAGAATCTACGCAATAGACCTAGCTCATGATGCCACTGTTGGGGAACGTAGCAGAAATTCAAAATTTTCCTACGTGTCACCAAGATCTATCTATGGAGAAACCAGCAACGAGGGGAAGGAGAGTGCATCTACATACCCTTGTAGATCGCTAAGCGGAAGCGTTCAAGAGAACGGGGTTGAAGGAGTCGTACTCGTCGTGATCCAAATCACCGGAGATCCTAGTGCCGAACGGACGGCACCTCCGCGTTCAACACACGTACAGCCCGGTGACGTCTCCCATGCCTTGATACAGCAAGGTGAGAGGGAGAGGTTGAGGAAGACTCCATCCAGAAGCAGCACAACGGCGTGGTGGTGATGGAGGAGCGTGGCAATCCTGCAGGGCTTCGCCAAGCACCGTGGGAGAGGATGTGTAAGAGAGGTAGGGCTGCGCCAATAGAGGGAGAAACTCATGTCTTTGGCAGCCCCCAGGCCTCAAGTATTTATAGGGGGAGGGGAGGGGGCTGTGCCCCCTCTAGGGTTCCTTCCCCAAGGGTGGCGGCAGCCCCCAGATGCCATCTGGGTGGCGGCCAGAGGGGGAGAGAGGGGAGGCGCACCTGGGGTGGGCCTTAGGGCCCATCTGCCCTAGGGTTTGCCCCCTCCCACTCTCCCTTGCTCCTTGGGCCCCTTGTGGGGGGCGCACCAGCCCACCTGGGCTGGTTCCCTCCCACACTTGGCCCATGCAGCCCTCCAGGGTTGGTGGCCCCACTTGGTGGACCCCCGGGACCCTCCCGGTGGTCCCGGTACGTTACCGATAAAACCCGAAACTTTTCCGGTGACCAAAACAGGACTTCCCATATATAAATCTTTACCTCTGGACCATTCCGGAACTCCTCGTGACGTCCGGGATCTCATCCGGGACTCCGAACAACATTCGGTAACCACATACAAACTTCCTTTATAACCCTAGCGTCATCGAACCTTAAGTGTGTAGACCCTACGGGTTCGGGAGACATGTAGACATGACCGAGACGTTCTCCGGTCAATAACCAACAGCGGGATCTGGATACCCATGTTGGCTCCCACATGTTCCACGATGATCTCATCGGATGAACCACGATGTCAAGGACTCAATCGATCCCGTATACAATTCCCTTTGTCTAGCGGTATTGTACTTGCCCGAGATTCGATCGTCGGTATCCGATACCTTGTTCAATCTCGTTACCAGCAAGTCTCTTTACTCGTTCCGTAACACATCATCCCGTGATCAACCCCTTGGTCACATTGTGCACATTATGATGATGTCCTACCGAGTGGGCCCAGAGATACCTCTCCGTTTACCGGAGTGACAAATCCCAGTCTCGATTCGTGCCAACCCAACAGACACTTTCGGAGATACCTGTAGTGTACCTTTATAACCACCCAGTTACGTTGTGACGTTTGGTACACCCAAAGCATTCCTACGGTATCCGGGAGTTGCACAATCTCATGGTCTAAGGAAATGATACTTGACATTAGAAAAGCTTTAGCATACGAACTACGATCTTTGTGCTAGGCTTAGGATTGGGTCTTGTCCATCACATCATTCTCCTAATAATGTGATCCCGTTATCAACGACATCTTAATGTCCATGGTTAGGAAACCGTAACCATCTATTGATCAACGAGCTAGTCAACTAGAGGCTTACTAGGGACATGGTGTTGTCTATGTATCCACACATGTATCTGTGTTTCCTATCAATACAATTATAGCATGGATAATAAACAATTATCATGAACAAGGAAATATAATAATAACTAATTTATTATTGCCTCTAGGGCATATTTCCAACACAGTATCCACACTATCCATACATGGACATTTGCAGATATGGCAGATCTTACGCCTCATGATCCCTAATAATCATTATGAAGCACTTATTAACTGTAATTTTGAGAGGAGGAACTGACTAAGAAGGGTTCAAGAAAATTTGGCATGACCTTTGCTGAATATTGAACATATTTTGAGTACTAGAAATTTGATGGAATGGAAGTTAATGAACGTTTCATCAAAACGCTGGCATTCATTTTCAAAACCCATGCACTTGTCATATGTAAGAAAATTAAACAATATTGTCATAGCAAATGAAATTTGGCATGAACTTTGCTTACAAAGTTGACATATGGAGTGACAAAAATTTGATGAAACGGAAATGAATCAACGTTTCACAAAAACGTATGCCTGTAACTGTGACAGGCATGACCAGGTACCCGCCACCGCTCTTTTGGAAAAGTAACAGTGGCGGGTGGCCTGTCCTGCCGGCCACTATTTATAGTTCACCTATAGGACTTTTTCCGGTAGTGCCCGCATCAGTACTTGTAGGTGATGGTAGTTGGTCTTCGGATCTGAATGTAATTTTTATTATTTTTGGTGTTCGTTGTACTAACATGATTGAAAATGAATAGATCAAAAGTTTTCTCGGAAAAAAATAGTGCTAAAGGTTTATGTTTTTTTTGACATCTACTAAAGGTTTACTTTTTTTTTTTTGAGATCTACTAAAGGTTTACGTTGGAATTAGCTTGCATGCCATATGGAACAAGCTGAGTCCGGTTTGAAGTCCAGAACAAGTACGAGTAGGTTTAGGTGATCTTCGGGCCGGTTCGTGCATATATATGCACATCCCCTGCATGAATTTGTACCACCGAGGAAACAAGAGAAGAAATTAAAAAAAGAGAGGCATAAGTTACGTGTCTTCGGCAAAGTTTTCTGCACCCCCGTGTTCATTCCGTGTTATAATATTCTGTTTTTAAAGTGTTTTCGGGGACAAACTGTTATTAGAATTTCAACTACCGAATACGTCGGGAAGTCCTACAGTGTTTCGGATTCCAGCACGATCCGAGATTTTTCGCTTAATAACTATATATATATATAAGGTCCGGCCTGTGAAACCAGAATTTTCCGGTGAGCTCGAACGATGGAGTCGTATCATCCGGTTGACGCAATGCTTGAAGATCTTCCAGAGGTACGTATACATCACGCCGTATACTCACCAATTGTGTCATATTTCAATATCTATACGTTAGTTGCCTGAATTTGCAATTGGGTAAGTCAAATTAGAAAGGAAACGTACGGCGGTAAGCCCAAAGGCTAGTGCAGCGAGGCGTGGGGTGCAAGGCCTCGAACAGCCCGCAATGCTGCTGTTTGGTTTGTTTCGGATGTGACTCTCGTTGTCTGGATGGGCTCGCTAGAGGAATCTGGTGCCAAGGGGAGGTTCAGAGATTAAAAAAGATGAGCCTTTCAAAGATTAAAAAAGGCGACCTACTCCAAACGCTTTTTAAGGCAACCTATGAATAGTCGGCCTATATTGCGAAAGTCCAATTTGGCTCGTGGTCGTGGGAGCATATGCTTCTGCGTGTTAAAAATGTTTTCTGGAAATATAAAAAATTAAGAAAAATTAGATATGTTCATTGTCACACTCAGATGTTACATGCTTAAGCATTTTGACTTGTGCAAAAATCAAATCAAACCCCAAACGTTACCTTCAAATATTGCATTTTATTTTGTTTTTTATAGCGTGAAGGCTATCCCATTTGATATTAAAATTGTCAGGCACGCTTGTTACACTAACATGAACACCTAAAAAAAAGTAAGGATTTTAAATTTTTATTTACTATTTATTTTATATTTACTGTTTACTGACGGCGGAGCATGCATGCATGCAGGACGTTCTGTGCAGGGTACTTTCGTGCTTGGGTATGAGGGACGCGGCTCGTGTGTCCTCCTCGTGCTCCGCCTTCCTACGGGCTTGGGGGAGGTACCCTCGTCTAACGTTCGATGAGGAGACGCTCCGTCTCCGACGACAGCACCCGGAACCGGAAGCAGCCGCTCCTCATGAAACCGGCGAGGACAGCCTGATGCCTCCCCCAGTCATCCTCGGACAGCAGCAGCAGCAAGACGACGTGCTCGTTGTGCTGCGGGAGCGAGACAAGCTCGCGAGGGGCTTTGTGCGCCACGTGGATGCCATCATGTCGCGACGCCGCAGCGACGCGGCACTGGATGCGCTGACCATCAAGTTCGCCTACCTGCGGGAGCAGGACGCTCGCTGCGTCGATCGCTGGGTGCGCCTCGCCCTGACGTCGACGACCACCAGGCGCCTCAGGCTCGACTTTCTCCCTCACGGCTGCTACAACCCGGACAGGCTCCAGTACGAGCTACCCTGCTCGCTCCTCTCCGCCGGGACGGCAGCGGCCGACGCGTTGGAGCACCTCTACCTCCGGATGGGAAGCATACGGGCCCCCATGCCGGAGCTGGCCAACCTGGTGACCCTGGTTCTGTCGAGTGTGCGCGTCACCGGGGAGGACCTTGGGGACTTGCTCTACTCGTGCCATAAACTGCAGAGCCTGAAGCTCAAGCGCTGCGAGGACCTGGCGTACCTCAAGGTGCCGCCTGATCGTCTGAAGCAACTGAGGACTCTTGTGGTGAAAAGTTGCTGGTCGATGAGGGAGATCGACATATCGGACTCCTCCATCGAGTCCCTGCGGTTTGAAGGCCGACACATGCCGGGAACCCTGCTTTGTGGGTCAGTTGGACCCGCCCTCAGGGTGACAAGTGCGGAGTTTGACCTCGAGCACCTGATTGGCCCTGCCGAATCTGAAGCCACCGAGTCATCGCGGCTTCAGCTGTTAAGCCTAGCGCACCTCATGCCGCGCCTGGAGACCTTATCCTTGACCTTAGTACGGCACATCAAGGTTTGTCTTCCAACTCAAATTTTCTTTTTCTTCTTCTTCTTATCCAACCCAAATACCAAATACAAATACTATTTATTTACACGCAAATACGATTTAGTAAGAGAATAAACGCATGCAGTGTAGTACTACTACTAATGACTAAGAGGACTTGCAGGTAGTTATGACTTCCCCACACAGCAGCGGCAACAGATTCCGTCACCTGAAGCGTGTGAAACTCGAATTCTACATGCCGGGGCGACATGGAAGAGACGATTTTCTCTTCCTCTATCCATTTCTCGACTCAGCGCCTACCCTCGAAGCGCTTTCGTTGGATGTACGTAGCAGCTAGCAGCTAGTTCTACATACTATCACTAGCACGTAAGTAGTAGCTTGCTAATTTCCATTATTATTAAGATTTTTTTACGTGTATATGTCTGCAGGTGATGCGTGGTGCACCGGTTTTCGACGCGAGAAGATATAGACGGCAACAGCAACAGCAGCAGCCAGCGGGTGGCTATTTCAGGAAGCACCAAGGACTCCCGCACCATGGCCTAAAGGATGTTGTCATCACCGGGTTCGATGCAGACCTTGCTTCCCTAGAGCTCGCGCTCCACATCCTAGAGAAGGCGCGCGTGCTTCGCTGTATGTCGCTGGAGACGATATGGAGCCGTGACGACGATGGCAACACGTTTATGATACGCCTTATTCAGGAGGCCATTTCCAAGTATATCACCCCGGCGGTGCCATCGGGATCTGGCATACTGCTACAAGTCAAGTGAGGTGGTGTTTAAAACGGAACGACAATAAATCTCCTGGTCTTGATGGCTTCACTTCTGAGTTTTATCATCACTTTTGGGATTTGGTTAAATATGATTTAAATTCTCTTTCTGATTATTTTCATAAAGGGGAGTTGGATATCTCTAGGCCAAACTATGGTATTATTACATTGGTGCCTAAGACTAAAGAGGCCAATCAGATCTAGAAATTTAGACCCATATGTCTTCTTTGAGCAGTGGCGAAGCTTTAAAGAAATCCCAGAAGGGGCGAAACTTGCATTAATAAAAATACGAATACAACAAGTTAGACATTGCAAATTCAGAAAACTTAGATAATAATATATATATTGATGTTGTCCACATTAGCTTACAAAATACATTTCTAATATTAATTAGATGTATAACCTTCCCCATGACGAAAGAAACTAAATACTCCCTCTGTCCCATAATATAAGACGTTATTACATTCAATGTACTCACATTGGATGTAAAACTTACAGGGCGGAGTGAGTACTATTTAACCATGGAATATTCAGTTCACTACAGATTAGCTCTCCATTCCTAAGAACATCTTCATAGCTGTTGGTTCATCAGTTCTACATTCAACTAAATCACCACTTTTTTTAATGCATCAATTGTTTTCCCCTTAACCTTCACTACGTCCGTTTGTAAAAGGAAATTTTCTGTTTAGTACGAAATCCAATTGGCAAATCCATGACCTAATTAAAATTTTCCACAACTAAAGATGAAAGAAGCCGCAAAATCAATCAATCAAAATACTTCAACTTTCCACTATTTCCAGAGAGGATAGAGATGGAGCAAGGGCAGTCTGCTCACTGGCATTGACCGTTGTTTTCCGCGTCGGCGACGAGACAACTCAGGAGGCAGGAGCAGAGGATCCAGTGAGAGTCCAAGTTGAATCCCTAACCGGCCGCCCTCCAAGCCGACAAGCCACAGCAGCCAGTCCGCCGGACGCCGGTGCCCCACCCCCATGCTCAGGCGTCAGCCGTCAGCGGTCGCAAGTGCGAAATTGAGTTGGTCGATGGCTAACTGGTTCACTTCGTTCATCTCCGGCCAAGGCAAGCATCAGGAGGAGGTGTGGTAAATAATTACTGGGCATTATGGGCTAATACATAGGGGTAGTAAAAAAACATTTTTGCTGGGGGATGATGGCCCAGGTTCGCCCTCACGAAGCTCCACCATTGAATGTGAGCATATTTTTTACAAAAGTACTTATGAGTTACGAATAGACTTAATGGAGTAGCTGGGGAGGTTATTTCTCCAATCTAGACTGTCTTTGTCAAGGAAGATATATCATGGAAGTTGTGATGATCTTACACGAGCCATGTGATTAAAACAGAGTGCTCTAATTTTCAAAGTGGATTTTAAAAAGGCATATGATAAAATTAAATGGCTTTTTGTTATGTAGGTGTTTAGGATTAAGGGATCTCCCAACCAATGGATTGATTGAGTATGCAAACTATTAGGGGGGTAATGTTGGTATCAAAATTAATGGTATAGAGCATGAACATAAAAATATATACCAAAAGCAAGGTAAGAAAGGTATAGTTGATGCACATGTTATAATCCTACATGTTTCAGTTACGATCTAGCCTCAACGAGTTCAAAAGGCAGTACAAAATATAAAACAGGAGCAGATAATAGGTGGAATTATATGAAAACAATATTTTGCAAAGAGGTGGCACTGGTACCGTAAGGTGCTATACAAAGGTTTTTTAACCCCTTTCCGCAATGACATTTGGAACCGTCACCGAGTGTGTCCACGTACCCTCGTAGATCACGCAAGATCTATCTAGAAGATGCATAGCAACGAGAGGGGGAGAGTGTGTCCACGTACCCTCGTGGACCGAAAGCGGAAGCGTTTAGTTAACGCGGTTTGATGTAGTCGAACGTCTTCACGATCCAACCGATCCAAGTACCGAACGTACGGCACCTCCGTGTTCAACACACGTTCAGCTCAATGACGTCCCTTGAACTCTTGATCCAGTAGAGGGTCGAGGGAGAGTTCTGTCAGCACGACAGCGTGGTGACGATGTTGATGATGTGATCCACGCAGGGCTTCGCCTAAGCACTACGACTCTATGACCGGAGGAGTAAACTATGGAGGGGGCACCGCACACGGCAAAGAGAACAATTGATGTGCCTTTGGGGTGCCCTCCGCCCCCATATATAAAAGAGGAGGGGAGGAGGCAGCCGGCCTAGGGGCGCGCCAAGTGTGGGGATTCCTACTAGGACTCCCTAGTCCTAGTAGGATTCCCCTTTCCTTTCCGGATAAGGGGAGAAGGGGAAAGAGGTGGAGGAGAAGAAGGAAAGGGGGGCCGCGCCCCCACCCCTAGTCCAATTCGGTTTGGGATGGGGGGGGGGGCACCACCTAGCCGCCACCTCCAATCTTCCACTAAGGCCCATGTAGGCCCATTAATCCCTCGGGGGGTTCTGGTAACCTCTCGGTACTCCGGAAAATGTCCGAACCTTTCCGAAATCATTCCGGTGTCCAAACATAACCTTTCAATATATCGATCTTTACCTCTCGACCATTTCGGGACTCCTCATCTCATCCGGAACTCCAAACAAACTTCGGTCATCAAAAACACATAACCCATAATACAAATCGTCATTGAACATTAAGCATGCGGACCCTACGGGTTCGAGAACTATGTAGACATGATCGAGACACATCTCCGATCAATAACCAATAGCGGAACCTGGATGCTCATATTGGCTCCTACATATTCTACGAAGATCTTTATTAGTCAAACTGCACAACAACATATGTTGTTCCCTTTGTCATCGGTATGTTACTTGCCCGAGATTCGATCCTCGGTATCATCATACCTAGTTCAATCTCGTTACCGGCAAGTCTTTTTACTCATTCTGTAATGCTTCATCCATCAACTAACTCATTAGTCACATTGCTTGCAAGGCTTATAGTGATGAGCATTATCGAGAGGGCCCAAAGATACCTCTTCGATACACGGAGTGACAAATCCTAATCTCAATTTTCGACGTGAGGCCCTAGCAGATCACATTGCTTGTATATGTCTGTAGGTGATGCATGGTGCACTGGTTTTCGATGCGAGAAGATATAGACGGCAACAACACCAGCAGCAGCCAGCGGGTGGCTATTTCAGGAAGCACCAAGGGCTCCCGCACCATAGCCTAAAGGATGACATCATCATCGGGTTCGATGCAGACTTTGCTTCCCTAGAGCTCGTGCTCCACATCCTAGAGAAGGCGCGCGTGCTTCGCCTTATGTCGCTGGAGACGATATGGAGCCGTGACGACGATGGCGACCCGTTTTAGATACGCCTTATTCAGGAGGCCATTCCCAAGTATATCGCCCTAGCGGTGCCATCGGGATCTGGCATCCTGCTACAAGTCAAGTGAGGGCAGCTAGCACCACTCCGTTGTTGGGACAGAAGGAGGGGCCGTGTGTGAGAGCGAAAGTTTTGGCTGACGAGCGATTGTGGCTCCTTATTTCCATGATCGCTTTGTACGCTGCTAGCTATCACAGATTAACAGCGTCTAGCCCGCATGTTGGTAGTCTGAATTCACCAGCGTCTAGCCCGCATGTTGGTAGTTTGAATTCACCAGCGGCGTCGTACTAACGGCGCGTTGATACTCACACTTGAGTGCCTTTGCTTTTCGCTGCGCTTTTCTAGTTTACTCTACATACTCCTTTTGCGTATCATTGAACATAGATGTGTCCAAAAAAACAAGTGCTTCTTCCATTCCAACAATTTAGATGGCGGAGTGATCGCGGCTGTAGGAAGGGGTGAGGGGGGTGCCGGCGCGGGCGTCCATCAGGCCAGTTCGCCGACGGCGGCGTGTGCAGGGCGAAGGTGGCGCGGCGCGAGTGCTCGAGTGTCCCACGCGCGGAAGCGGGCTAACCAAATACACAGCGCGTGATGACAATTCGGACTGCGTGCACAACTCTATATGCCGCGCGCGCTTATTGCGCGTCGGCTGAAACCACTCTACCGCTTGCGCGCGTGCTAAAAAGGCCAAATTTACGGCGCGGCGCGGCGCTCATTTTGTGCGGCTATTGGAGATGCTCTAATAGAGCATCTTAGTGCATCTATTGCGCCGCTCGGGAGGAGAGCTCCTTCGCTGAAGGGCGCGGCATAACAGGCCTGCCCATTGGCAAATGGCAAAAACGCGCAATCGAACTTCCGACATTGCGCCGGGGAGCGGCGTTGTTAGCCAGTTTTTTTTATCAAAGAAGGGCTTGCCTTCTTCCGATTTTCATTATTGAAAACCACCCTTACAGCGATAGAGTAATAGACACTACATAACAAGTCCAGCTACCAGCACAACATACATCCCACCAAAAGGCCAACAAGGGCTGCAGCCATCCAGAACTTCAAGGACCAGCAAGGCCCAGCACATAACAAGTCTTCCACAAACCATAAAAGAGAGACAACAAAGTAACTAGTACAAAGTTGACTCACTTTTGAGTCACTTATTTTGGGACGGAGGGAGTAACAACTAAGAGCTAATAGACACAAGAAGACTAAGAACAGCAGCAGCAACAACATGGAAATGTCGCAGCCGTTCATCCAGGGAGCCTCGCCACGTTGATCCGCCACCCTTGCCCAGCTGTGTACACCTCATTTGTTGCCCGTTCTAGTACTCTTGCACCCAGTTCCAGCATTTTTCTTGATGGCTCCTTTATCTGCAAAATGGACAAATCAACCAACCATCGACTCATTAGTTTGATTATATGAAAAGGATCATTTATCCTTTTTTTCAAATACAATTGCATTTCTACTTTTCCAGATTGCCCAGAATAAGGCAGAAACCCCAACCATCACCATTTTCTTGTCTTCTTTGCTAAATTTGTTTACCCACCCCCCAAAACAATCTTTAACATTTAAAGGAATGGTCTTCAGACCACATACACATCTAACCAAGCTCCAAAGCAAGGAAGCCGCAGAGCTGGTGAACAACAGATGATCAATTGATTCATCTTGTCCACAAAACACACACCCTTTCCCCCCCCTTCCACCCTTTTTTGAGTAGGACATCCCTAGTCAAAATACTCTTCTTATTTTTACCACAGAAAGACTTTTATCTTCGCAGGAACTTTGATTTTCCACAGGTATTTTTGTGGAAATTTCAGCCCTAGTGTAATCAATTCCTTGTATAAAGATCTCACAGAAAATTTATTATCAGCAGTGAGGGTCCAGATAATCTTATCTTTTCCCTCGTTCATTTTAATTCTTTCACATCTCCTTTTTAGAGTATTCCACAACTCCAAAGTTTCCCCATACAACGTCCTCCTAAATTTGAAACCCTTCCATCCTTTTTGGATGGCCTCATGTACAGTAATCTTGTGATCGAAACAAATATCATAAATTCTAGGATAGGCATCTTTTAAAGGCTTGTCATCCACCCAAGTATCCTCCCAGAATCTAGTGTTTTTCCCATCTCCAAGTTCTTTCTTCACAAATTTATAAAAGATATTCTTAATTTCCAACAGACTAGTCCAGAACTGAGAATCTCCAGTTTTTTTCTCTACTAGAGCTAGACATCCATTTTTTCTATATTTTTCTTTTAGAACATCTTGCCACATCCCCTCTTCTGTCTCCATTTTCCAGAACCATTTAGCCATCAAAGCTATGTTCATCACCTCCAAATTGAGAATCCCCAGGCCCCCCTACCTCTTTGGGTAGGCAACACTCCCTCCAATTAACTAAATGGTATTTTCTAATATTCTCATCTTCTTGCCAAACCAATCTTGCCCTGAAGAAATCAGCTTTTTTAATGATTCCTTTTGGGACAGCATAGAAGGACATCATAAACAAAGGAATATTCGTCAGGCAATCTTGCACCAGTGTGATCCTACCAGCAATAGATCCTAGCAGTTTCCCCTGCCAACACCCACATCTTTTCTCAATTTTGTTAGTTACACAACTCCAGTGTATGTTCCTAATCCTAGTCTCTGATACAGGCATACCTAGATATTTGATGGCCAAATCTCCCATTTTGCATGTCAATATTTCCTGGTATAGAAATTATTTTTCTTTAGCTTTTCCAAACAACATCAGATCACTCTTATGAAAGTCTATTTTCAGACCTGACATGTGTTCAAAAGCCCCCAGTATGAATTTGAGGTTTCTTACACTTTCCACCTCATCTTTGATCAGAAAGATAGTGTCATCAGCATATTGTAGCATATTTACTCCTTTATTATCGTCTTTACTAAGGACTCCCTTGACAATATCAAATTTTAAGGCATTATTCATTAAAATAGCTAAGGCATCAGCAGCCACATCAAAAAGCAATGGTGACATAGCATCTCCCTGTCTCAAACCTTTATACGTTTTAAAATAAGGGCCAATTTCATCATTAACCTTGACTCCTACATGTCCCCCTCTCATAGTCTCCATTACCCAATCACACCATTTATCTGGAAAACCTTTTAGTTCTAACATCTGTATAACAAAGGGCCATTTAATTTTATCATATGCTTTTTCAAAATCAACTTTAAAAATCAGAGCATCTTCTTTGTCTCTATGAAAAGTGTTCAAAGCTTCATGTAGAATAACCACTCCTTCCATAATGTATCTCCCTTTAATAAACGCAGTTTGTGTTCTGGAGATTACAGGTGAAACACACTTGGTCAGTCTGTTCATCAAAACTTTTGTAATAATCTTGAAACTCACATTTAATAAGCAAATAGGCCTAAATTTTTGAATTTGTTTGGCATCATTGGCTTTAGGGACCAGGGTAATAATGCCATAATTAAGTCTGGCAATGTTGATTTCCCCCTTAGCAAGCCCATCAACCAAGGCTTTCAGATCCCACTTAACCAGATCCCAAAAATCTTGATAAAAGTCAGCAGGGAATCCATCAGGCCCTGGGCTTTTGTTTCTTTTCATCCCAAAAACTACTTGATGAATTTCATCTAAGGAAAAAGGGGACAATAGCTCCTCTTTGTCCTGTGTATTTATTTTTTCCATTTCTATTTCTCTCAGGGATATGTTAGACTCTTCAGGGTGTCCAAAAAGATTTTTGTAAAATTTGGTAATATACTCCATCAGGCTGCGGTCTCCTTCTATGATCCCTTCTTCTTGTTCCAAAGAAATTATTCTGTTTTTCCTTCTCCTCCCATTTACCTTTGCATGGTAGTATCTAGTGTTTCCATCACCATCTGTAATCTCTCTGTCTTTATATCTTTGCATCCACTTCATTTCTTCTTGTGTCATAATTCTTTTAAGTTGCTTTCTAAGTTCTCTCTGCTCAGTTCTATCTGCAGCAGTCAAACCCATTATCTCAGCTCTCTTATCTATTTCATCCAGCTTTTTGATAATTTCTATTTTGATTTTCTTATACCAAGCATCCATGTGTTTATTCCATCCCTTGGCTTTTCTTCTCAAATTTCTCATTCTTAATTGCCATCTCTCCGACACATTCTCTCTGTATCTTTTATTCCAAGTTTTATACATCAATTCTTTAAAGCCTTCTCTCAAAAACCAAGCATTTTCATATCTGAATGTATATCTGATTGTGTGTGTCTCCCCTGTGTCTAAGAACAAAGGAGTGTGGTCAGAGATTTCCCTAGCAAAGGCTTGTAGAATAGTCAATTGGATATTTTTCTTCCCAGGCAGGACACATCAACACCCTGTCAAGTTTCTCATATGTGGGATCCTCCTGATTATTAGCCCAGGTGTATTGTCTCCCATTTAGAGGTAGTTCTCTCAATCCAGCTTGTTCAATTATAGCATTAAACATAAAGGACCATTGTCCATTTGGCATAGGTTTGTTTTTTTCCTTGTCATTTCTAATGATGTTGAAGTCCCCTCCAACCAAACAGGGCAAAGGGTTGTCATGATATAATCTAGCTAGCTCAGCAAGAAAATTAGCTTTTCCTTCCTTCTATGCATCCCCATAAACTGTGACTAAATTCTAATGCATTTTAATATTCTTGTCAAATAGCAGTACTCTTAAAAAATATTGTCCTTTTTCAATATGTTCAACATCAAAACATCTCTTTATTAATGCCAACTAGGATTCCACCAGACATTCCTCTGGGGGGATTCCAGCACCATTGTTAATTTTTGCCCCCACAAAGATTATGTAACTCATTTTTTGTAAAGTCTTGTTTGATTGTTTCAGAAATCCCAATAAAATCCAATTTCTGATCTATGATCATTTCTCTGATATATCTTTTTTTGTGATCTTGAACTATGCCTCTCACATTCCAAAAAACACCTCTCATTTTTGAGTAAATTCTGATTTTATAACGATCTCAATAAAAATTACTATCCTATCCAGGCAATTTAATTATTCCTAGGTTAGAGACTAATCAGTCATCTTCCCTTTTTTCCTTCTCAGCACCCCAATCCCAATTGATTGCTTCACACAGTTCAGTGCTGGTGAGCTTTTTCTGCCACCTTTCTTTCCAGAGAACATTCCTCTAAGATTTTTATATTGTTGCTCCCAATCTCAGCATCAGAATGATCCAAATCAGAGCATAATCCATCAATATCCACATCTCCAGTATTTATGCATACTGGTGTGTCTCTGCATTCTTCCACTTTTTCTCCTGAATTTTCCTCCTCATCTTTTTTTCTCTTTTGATGTTTTGGAAATATATATCTCTTCTAGCTTTCTCCATTTTATTAATAATATCCAGATTTTTGTCAATCATATCAATGAAACATCCTAAATCAATTCCTACCATGGAGCTAATTTGCAATAGGGAGGGGTTGAGAAATTCAGAAACAGAATTCTTACCATAGTTATCTCTTTCTTCGGCTCTGATTTTTGCCATCTCTTCTATTTTCTGGTCTTCTTTTCCTTTGTTCCCGAGGCTTCTTTTTATCTCCACTTCTTTCTCCTCTCCCTCCTTCTCTGTAACCTCAGCTCCATGTAAGTCTACCATTTTTTTCACCCAGGGTCCCAATTGATTCCCGACCGGCATTATAGTCAGTGGGTTCATTGTATTTTCCAGACTCTGATTCACCCTTTTTTTGTTGGGTTTCCTTCTCATAATCTTCCAGATCCATATTAGCCAGCTCCATTTAATATTTTCCCTGTCAACATCCTCTTGTATTAGCTTTTGGATCTCTTCCTGCTGTTGATTGATCTTTTTCTGTATTGCTTGTTGATTGCCCTCAAGATCCTTAATTCTTTATTCAGCTTTAGCGCACAATGCATTGTGTCTGGCTTTGTCTTCTTCTAAGGTCTTGATGTTGTTGAACATGATGTCACTTTCTTTTTGCCACTTCCTTCTCTCAGCATACATCTCATCTTGCCACTGCATCATGCTTTCTTCTAATTGTGCTTTCATTTTGACCAGTTTTCCATCTACTTCCTCACTTTGTTTGGGAGACAAACATCCCAGTGTAATGCCTTTATGTTCAGTATCTTCTACCCTGAATCTCTTTCTATCTTTTGTTTCTCCATCTCCATCTTCTAGGTTATGTGTGTTTTCATTTTTCCTCTTATCCTCTTTATACCAGCCAATTTTCACCACCTTCTCCACCTCTACACCAATTCTGAACATGAGTAGATCAGGGGCAGCGATTTCCACTTGAGGTGGAGTTATTTCCACATCTCTGATTCCACATTTGACCCTAACTTTTTCTTCATTAACTGTATCCATGTCCACTTCCAACACAGGCCCCACTGCAGCAGAAACTTCACAAATGCCCAAGAAGTGTCTAAAACAGTCAGGCACCTTGCTCAGCTTAACCCAGGCAGTATGCATTTTCCCCACTGCTTGATGGTCCAAGGACCAAGGTTGGACCTTAATGACCACCCCTGTCCCCAGCAAATTGAAATCATTAAATTTAGCCATCTCTACCAGTTTTGCCTTATTGGGGAATCTCATCATGAAACCATTTTCCCCAAACTCCTTAACTCTCCACTGCCATCCCCAATAAAACATCTCTTCCATAGCCTTTGTGAGTTCAGTTTCATTGATATTTCCTTCTCTGATGATCACCACACCTAAGGGATTTGTGTGTTCAGCTACAAGCACATCTTTGTAGCTTTGAACCAATAGGATCCCCAGCCCTTTGGCAGCATATCCAACATATTTGGGGACTGGTTTCATTTGCTTCAGCAAGTTGCATTCACTAGTGATATGGTTCTCCCTTCCACATATCAAGTAGTGTCCTACTCTACAATCTCTGGTAGAGTGTCTTGGGTCTTTGCATTTACCACAGACTTGTTTATTAAGTCTCTCCATTCCTTTTTTGCCCTCATCTAAATTCAACTGCCAGTTGCCTCTCCCCCCTGTTTCTTCATCTCCATCACTGGATCTTGGTCACTTTTCTTGTCAGCTTTCTGCATGGGATCTCTGGTTTTCTCTTCTCTCCTCATGCCATCTCTACCAGACTGAACCTCCACAGATTTTCCAATCGCTCCTTCTATCATCTCTTTCTCCCCTCCTCTTAGTCCTTGCACTAACTGAGAGAGCAGAGAGGTCAGTAGCTGTTGCTGAGCACTCTGCTCTTTCTGGATCATCGTATCTTTCTCCTTACCTTTCTCCATTCCAGAGCTGTCTCCCTCACCATTTGCTCTCCCCATCATATCTTCCACTGCCTCTTTCTTTCCTGTCTTAGCTTGCCAAATCAGATTTTCTTCCCTTCCTTCTGCGGCGAATTCGTCTTCATCTTCATCTCCTCTGCCACCCTCATTCCCAGCACCAAATCTACCACCTCCTCTTCCAAAACTGCCAAATCTGTCAGTTGTAGTATATCTTCTCCATTCCATCCACCCCCCTGTTACTGTAGTTGAATCTCCCTCTAGCAAACCCTCCTTCACCTCCACGATTGAATCTAGGACCTCCATATCCTCTTCCCAAATTTCCAGCCATTTTGCCTGCTGGCGGCGGTGTGGGAGGAGAAGGGGGAAACCCTACACGATGGAATTGCTCTACCCCCTCCCTCTCACCCACTTTTATACCTGCCAGCCCACCCTCCTTTTCCTGGGCTGGGTTGCTATCAAGCCCACTGGGCTTCCACTAGGCCAGGCCCACATCCAAGTCCATTTTTAAATCTTCACCTACTGAGCCCCCAAAATTAATCAGGGGTCTCACAAGTTCTTCCTCCTCTTTTTTTCTCCCCCTCCTCCTCTGTTGAAGCACAAAGGGCCCCAATGGGAGTTTCCTGAATTACTAGTTCTCCAAAATCAACCTCATCTTCTTCAAACCAAGGTGGGATAGGACGAATTTTATCCTTTTTCATGTGATTATGAACTATCTGTGCATTAAAACTACTACTTCTGCAATAATTTTAAATGATTTCTCTCCTATTCCCCTTTTCATAATTCATATAATCCACACTATCAACATCCTCAGAAACTCCCTTGCAGTCATCTGCATTCTGGGATTTGAACCCTTTTCCCCTCTTGCTACCATCTCGGAATCTATTGTTTCCTTTTTTTCTTCCCAATTCTAGTATCATCTACCTCAATTGAAGCAGTGGATACCAAGTATTTGGGATTGGGATACATACATGCAGAGTAGACAGAGGACTCCCCCTCCTCCTCCGCCTCAGAGCCTTCGCCGGCTAGTAACCAGAAACGGTTCTCGGCCGGCGAGCGCCCTACTGGCATCGGGAAAGGGCAAGGAGGTGAGGCGAGTGCCTCGGGAAGTGAGGGGAGCGGCGAGGAAGTGTGGTTGGAGTCGCTGGCGCCCTGGCCTTGGCCCTGCTCCTTGGCGTCGCTGCCACCACCTTGTCTTCCTCGATCTCGATTGGAAGCCATCTGGATCCAGGAGCCGGGATACCCATCACCACCGCCTGCGGTGGCGCCTGCGGCTGCACCGGCGGCGGCGCCGGCGGCTGAATCAGGCGATAACGGAGAGAGCGGAACACCTTCCACTTCTCTCTCTGCTCCGGATCCAGAGACTCCGCCTCCAGCATCGCCCAGAGAAGCACCCCCATCGCCGGCTGGCGGTTGTAGTTGGGGAAGCAACGGAGGATTTCTTCTCCCCTGAGCTTGTCTCTCACTATCTCGGACGCGTCGTTGAGGGCCTTTGCCGTCGGGAACCAGCGGTCGATCTCCTGAAGCCTCCCCATCAGCACCTCATCGCCGGCGGCGAGCGCCCACATCTACTGCTCGCTCGTCGTCATCAAACCCTAGCTCTGGGAGCGGCGCGTCGCGGTGGCGGTTTTGGATGAGATCTGTGAGAGAGGAAGTGGTGGGGGAAGTGGCGGAGAGCCGATGCGTCGGCCTAATAACCTCTCTCCCCCTCCCCTGTCGCCATTACTCACCTCGGAAACCACCCCGGGTTCGCCCCACCGGTCAGCCGCCGTGATACGTGCCAAATGGCGCAAGAATACCACCATCTGACCCACCGTGACCCTATCTTCGTCGGGCCAGCTTCGCGCATCCACCACCACCCCATCAGCGTCGGCGAGCTCCAAGCGTCGCCCTCGCCGGCGGATCGAGCCAGGCCGGAAAATCAGCAACGCCGTGCCGAGATTTGGCACGTAATCGCATCGGAGGCACTAAGATTGGCTAAAAACCGAAGCACTAAGCAATAAGTCCCAGGTAGAGCGCCATGTCCTTTTTTTTAAAAGTCAACATTTTTTTGAAAAAAAACGTCAACAAAATTTTCTTATCATGAACAAATTTGAAAGTTCTAATAAACTTTAAAAACATGAACAATTTTTGAGAATTTTTTAATTCAACATTTTCTGAAATTTCTTAAATATATGATGAACAATTTTTAAATATACATTGAACATTTTTGTAATATACTCTAAACAATTTTTAATACACATTGAACATTATTGTGATATATGCTGAATATGTTTTCAAATACACATTGAAATTTTTTGTGATATATGCTGAACAATTTTTAAATAGATTGAACATTTTGTTAATATACAATGAACATTTCCTTATATGTGAGATGAACATTTTTGTAAGACACGGTGAACTCTTTGTATAATACACAAAAAAGAGAAGAAAAATAAATAAACAGAAAGAAAAGACCGGAAGAAAAAACCATAAGAAAAAGCAAATGTGAAAAGGAGAAACAAAAAACCCAAAACACAAAACTGGAAGAAAAGGGGGAAAACCCGAGCAGCGGACAACGACTGAAAAAGAACAAGCAGTGGATGCCCGTACGTGGGCTGGACCACCTCACTCCGCCAGGGAGGAAATCTTCAGCGAAGCCATCGCTACTGGACGCACACGGGCGTCCAATAGGATTCGCCGCTCGGGAGGGCGGTGCTGGTGGACAACGAAGGTTAGGACAGAGCAACTGAAAGTAGGGGGGGGGGGGGTGGCCGGTTTGGTCAATAGGGTCGGAAGCCACGTTGGCGACGACTCTGGCTTTCATTGGAGTTAGGTAATCAATACTGGTCTTTTATTTCATACCGACAACATGAGGGCTCAAAAGGATGCTCAAAAGGATCTTAAGTCCAATTGTAGGTTCAAATGTCCGGGATGGAAGGGAATTGAGTGTAGTGGATGTCAGAAAATTTAGGGTGCTTAACATAAAATGGCCAAAATTCTACATGCAGTGCGTGTGCTTCCGTCTATGTGTATAAGTCATCTTAGGTTGTGCACCGCGACCACGGAGGTGAAAACGAGAGAACTTGATGTTTTTTGCTAATTAATAGCATTAAATGTAATGAACTAACCATTGCATGTCATTTTGATAGTCTCAAGTCATTGAAAGTATGCACGACCCACATCTAAGACTAGCCACAGTGGAAGTAACTTCAGCAAATTTGCTTATGTGGCAGTGAGTTAATAAGGAGAGATGTAGTTATAGTAACTTAGCTGATTACTGTAACATCACATGCTCCAATGCAATATGAGTCTATAACCTAATAAATGAAGCTTTGCATGTTACCACACTTATGTTACTACCCATTATGAAGGTAGTAACATAGTCTAGGGATATGTGTATGTTACTCACCATTGTGGCTAGTCTTATGTCACGAAACAAAAAATGAGGTGGGAGTTAATGTATCATGCCTAAGTGTTTTGGAATTATTTGGTTTTGGTAAGGTGACTTATATACCTAGACGGAGGGAGTGCTCAAATTCATTTGTGAAATTAATGTTGTTTATTACAGACCGTAGCAAGGCAGCTAATGCATATCCCCTTTTTATGGGCATGCATACCCCCATACTAGTATTGGGTGCGTACAAAATCTAATTGAACAAAATTGGTCCACGTAAAGTTGTGTGAGGAAAGACATATCGCACGGTAACATGAGAGACATTTATTCAACCACGCGTTCAATACAAACATTAATAGCCAGATGCGAGCAATACACTTGCAACCCGAGGAGGAGATACACCAAACATACATTGATACACAGAAATCAAAAGAGTGCACTCGGGAGAACAACAACACCAAGACAAGGCTGGCAAATCGACAAGCTAATAGACGCTCTTCCTGCTCCCTTGGTGTGGCAGGAGCAGGACATGAAGCTCTTTCTTACTACTCATCTTCATCCTCTTCCTCGTCATCTTCATCCTCGTCGTCGTCTTCATCCTCCTCCTCGTCGTCTTCATCGTCCTCCTTGTCACCTTCACCCCCCTCCTCCTCCTCCTCTTCCTCATCCTCCTTGTCATCTTCATCCTCCTCCTCGTCGTCTTCATCGTCCTCCTTGTCACCTTCACCCCCTTCCTCCTCCTCCTCTTCTTCATCCTCCTCGTCATCTTCATCCTCCTCCACGTCGTCTTCATTCTCCTCCTCGTCGCCGTACAACTCATTCTCAACACTGGGGATCCACTTTTCTTTTGCTTCCATCCTAGTGTCCTCAAACATAGCACGGTGGTGCTCAAATCTTCTAATGTTTCCATCAACATCCTTGTCGAGCTCGTGGAACGCGTTGATGTCCATCGTTTGGACAGAACTCAAGAGGCTCTGCATATTGGTGGTGTGGTGGTAAGAAGTAGTGTGGGTATCAGGGTCACCTATGAAATGATTGTCTTCATCGTTGTGTTCGGTGTCAGCTATGGCTTCCAAGACCCGCAGCTTCCGCTCCAGCTCCTCGGCCCTCTCCTTCAACTCTTGGAGAAGAGGGAGACCCTCGATGGACAGCTTATCGGAATTGGCCTTCTTCTTGGCTCTATTGACAGCGGCCAAGAGCATAGGCGCTGCAACTAGTTGGTCGCAGCCGGTGATGCTAAACACAACCTCCCCATACTTTTTGTGGTTCTTGTTGAAGAACCGCTCGGCTTCCTGAAGGCTGTCTAGCGAATCAATGTAGCATGTGTGGGTGGTGGTGTCGCTCATGGTGTTCTACCTTAGGCAGCTAGCAAGAGGGCATGTGGTGGGCGAAAGCAACGGGACTAGTTGGACTGAATGTGAGTGGAGCTACAAGGTGGATAACATTTATAGACAAGGCTATAATCATTTGTTTTACGGACATTGTAAGTGGCATGGAGAACTCCAGCAGCATGAACTCGGCATGATTGCACGGCCATCTACGAGTGCTGCCGTCTACTAGGGTCTAGGAGCCACATGCATGTCAGACATATGGAGACCAGACGAGCTTGTGAATGTGACACATGCATGATCTTACTTTTCAGGCTACCGGTTATCTTTATGTACAAGTACGGAAGATCTCCCTCCTATTGCTTAATTTGTTCTCTCTTAACATCCAACCTAATGGGCAAAGGCCACTGTTTGAAAACCCGAAAGTGCCTTTTGGAGATAAATAAGGCTATAGTTAGTTTCTTATAGAGAAAGTGTATAGCGCTAACTCGCTATGAGTGACAATGTGACATGCAGAACTCGATCTTATGCGGAGTGGTCATCTCTTCTCTTCTCAACACCGTCGATATCTGACCAACACACCTGATTATGTTGACGTTGGTGTATATATATATTTTGTTTTAGTTTACCAGAGGGAGCGGGTAGAACGCGGCATGATTGCACGGACTCTACAACACTCTTGAATTGCTGCCATGTACTAGCTGCCACATGCGTGACTCTGTACAGCACTCTTGATGTATGGACAGCAGGCTGTGTACCAGCAGTCAAGCTTGTGAATGTCAAAGGATAAGAATCCCAGTGCGTTCCAACACATGCATGTACTGCATGGATCCATGCCTATCTCATCTCTTATCTTCTTGAGGCTAGACTGATGGCTAGTTCTCTCTCTTCTCTCACTCTCTTTTTTCCCGAGCAATACTAGCACTTGGTCATGGACTCCATATATCAAGCTCTACATTTTCATTTGAGAATTGCTACTTGATTCAGCCCTTTGGACATTTCAACATTCTTACAGATACTTCTTAACATACAATAAACATGCACAATAGTACTTCCGGTCCTTGTTAGGAAACGTACAGCTGATGAATCCACCGCTCAATTGTTGGATCATGAGCCAGTTATCGGAATGGAGACGGGACCAAATAACTTTCTTCGGATCAAAGTAGACTTTTTTCTCTCGAATACGCACAAGCATGTGTATCATTCATTAAAGAAGGATCAAAGTAAGTAGACCTATTGTGTGTTCTGCTCGCATGCAGGTTCATAATTGGTTTTTTTTTTGTGGGTGCAAAATAATTTTCATTTATCACTCTGGATCAATCTCACTCTTACATAAGTCAGGCACCTCACCTGGTCCCGAACCCAACCATACAACTGTGTGTTTCTCAATTCTACCAAAAGCAGCGAGGTAATGGCTAATGCCATTCTGCTCTAAATTGATGTCCATTTTGTTTGTGGTATATTTTTTTTGTCCTAGTTTTATTTAATTTTTTATTGCTGCATTATATACTTGTGGGAGCTTAGATGTGACATCCTTAAAAAATATCTAGATGTGAATTAGACAAACTGTTAACTAATCTCCCGTCTCCCAGCAGTCTCCTTATTTGATCAGTAAGCATGGCATAACAAGACCGGTCCTTCTCACCTTGATCATATTGAGCGCCATGAGGCTGTCCGTCTCCATTTCTATCTGGCCGCCTCCATTCCCCTTCTTCCCCAGCGAGAGCCTCCCCCCTTAGATCCGCCCTGTTTCGTCATGGGACTGCGGTCTTCTGTGGGTGGGAGTGGGCGACGGGGCTGCAGGACCGGAGGAAACCCCTAGCCAGCCGTGTCGGCTGCGGCAGCGGCGGCGCCCGCGGGCGCCGCTCACCTTCCTGGAGGCGCCGGTCAGGTCCTGCCCCCCTACCCCCTTCCCCTTTGTCTCCTGGGTGAAATCCTCAACTTTGTTGGGCAGCGGCGATGCCCAGGGCACCGTAACCTTCTTGAAGGCGCTGTTTTGGGAACAAAGATGGGTTGCGGGCTTTGTTGTGGTGTAGGTGGAGTGTGTCAGCGGCGGCAGCGTGTCTCCAGCGGCGGCGGTGTCCCCCTGGGCGTGTGGTCAAGCTGGTTTGGTGCTCTTCGTTGGGCTGCAGGGCTCCTCCGGTGCCCGTGGATTCTCCAGGACGGGAGGGGATAGGGTTCCCCTCCTCCGGTGGCTGCTCTTCTGCTCGTCGAGCGAGCCGACGATTTGGTTTTGGCCCTTGCTGCTGCCCATTTGTGCATTCCGACAACTCGCCCCTGTTTCATGCCTGGACTCTTGCATTTGGCGTTGCTCTGTTTCAGGTAAGTCATCGTCGGCAAGCTGGGAACGCCTGGTTCCGCCCCTGTGGTTTCCTGCGATGCCATTCATGCAGGTTCTAGGGTGAGCATGTCCATCGCTCACCGGTGCGGCGCCTCGAGCCAGGCGAGGAGGCAGGGGCCTTCTGTGACGATGGATCTGGATGGATGTGTCTCCTTCAAGCCCAGGCGTTTGGCAATGGCGTGCTTTGCTCCGTCGTCGGTGCATTTTCCTGAGCCGTTTAGCGTTTTTGCCTTGGTTCTCGGCGTGTATGGGGTTCCTGGCATCTCTAGCTATGTCTTCTAGCTAGCTAGCTTGTTGTATGGCTCTGTGAGCTGCTCCTATGCGCCCTTGTATTTTTGCCTTTGGTTTTCTTTCCTTTTAGTTGGAGTGTGGTTGTATTCCGTAGTTGTAATCCTGGCCGGTTGATGGCTTTGTTAATTCAAAGCCGGGCTCTTCTTGAGCCTACGTTCCAAAAAAAATGAACCAAAACTGATTCAGTAAACGAGACTACAAAACAATCTATGGGGCAAAATGCCTAACCGAGCAATGAGGTAGTCTCTTAGTACTCCCTCCTTTCCGGTTTATAGGGCTTATCTCAAAATTTTAGTTTTTCCATTTTATAAGGCTCAATTTAGTTGTTCCCCATCACAAGTTCAGATTTCAAGGTGCATTAAATCATTGCATGCAAGTAGTACTCGGCAGTATGTATTTCAAACCACTGCTGGGGATTGCATGGTTTCATCATTTATACTCCCTCCGTTCGGTGAAAAGTGTACATTTAGAAAAAAAATTAGGACAAATTATGGAGTGAAGTAAAAAATGCATTCAGAAGATGCAAGCCACCACCTCTTTCCTCTTTAATTACCCAACCCCCAATGAGCTAAGTGCATGTAGAAATTAAGAAAACTATGTATAAAATGCTATTGGTCTTGATTATCTTGTGATGAGAGAAAATCCTTTAAAGTATATTGGAAAGATAGAAATACACTCTTTTGTGGACAAATTTAAACCTAAACGTACACTCTTTACCGGACGGAGGGAGTATACTTTATTCAACTACTGTACCAGCTCATCACATGCATGGGAAACCGATGACCATGACCCTGAATGCATGCCAAAGGTATGAATGTGAACCGTGCATGCATCGTCGGCATCTATCTTCTCATTGTATCCATGCAATCATGCACTCAAAGCGTGAAAAGTCAAATGCACTACACATACACAACAATAATTTTGCTAAAGAGAAAAGTATACTTTTCGTCTCTCAACTATTGGCGAGTCTAGATTCGGTCTCTCAATTTTAAAACCGGATAATTTGCACACTCAACTACTGAAACTGAACAAGTTTCGTCACCGGACTCGGCTTTGATCGGTTTTAGTCCCGACTGGCCCCGGTTTTGACCATGCTGTCTCAAATTAGCACAGTTTTTAAATGTGCTTGAAATTCACGTACTTTTTAAAAATCCGCTTACTTTTTCCATGTTCACGTATTTTTTTAAAATTCGTGTACTTTTCCAAAATCCGTGATTTTTCATTTGAAACTCATTTATTTTTTAAATCCACGTACTTTTTCCAAGTTCATGTTTTTTTACTCAAATAATTTTTTCAAATTCATGAACTTTTGAAAGTATCACATATTTTTTCAAAATTCACGTACTTTTTCCAAATCCATGTTTTTTTAATACATGTACGTTTTCAAATCTACCTACTTTTATCCAAGTTCACATATTTTTTTCTAATTCACATACTATTACCAAATTCGTGAACTTTTAAATTTTTCATTTCTCTAATCCGCATTCTATTTCCGTGTTTGAATATTTTTTTTTCAAATTTATGTACTTTTTTAGCATTCACCTACTTTATTTGGAAAAACTTCATGAATTTGAAAAATTGCGAACTTGGAAAAAGTAGGCGAATTCTGAAAAAAGCACGCGAACATGATAAAAGTACGCGAATTTAAAAAATCTGTGTGAGTTTGGAAAAATTACGTGAACTCGAGAAAAGTACTCAAATTTGAAAAATTTAAGTGAACTTGTAAAAAGAGCATGAATTTCAAAAAAGTTCATGTATTTGAACAAAGTATGTGGATTTAAAAATGTACGCGAACTTGAAAAAGTACCTGAATTTTTTTAAAAATAAGAGAACTTGAAAAGGCAACATGAATTTGAAAAAAAGTATGCGGGTTTAAAATATACACAAAGTTGAAGAAAGTACGCGAATTTGAAAAAAATACTCAAACTTTAAAACAATACATGGATTTAAAAAGGTATGTGAATTTCAAAAAGGTTCATGGATTTGAAAAAGTACACGACCTTGAAGAAAGTACCCAGTTTAAAAAAAGTACGTGGATTTGTCTCAAAGGGCATTGGCCGATCTTTATTAGAAGGAGAAGAAAAGACCATACAAAAGAGTTTCACAGTTCAGGAGATCGTGAACTGTTATTACATGGAGTATCCCCAGAACATGCGGGGTAACACGCAGCACCTCTAGCTCCCCAGATCGGACACACACCCTGCCGATCTCCATACTCCTATGTCCTCTCTGATGAGGTCTAGGACTCGATCAACGTCGCACGCCGTTTGCTGAAAAATTCTAGCGTTCCGCTCCTTCCAGACCCTCCAGTGTATCAGGATGACAATGGTGTCGAAGTTCCGGCGCTCATGCTTCGGAATAGCCCTTCTCGCCGTTTGCTGTAAAAGTACGTTGATTTCAAAAATGTTCATAGATTCTAAAAGATTACACAAATTTGAGCCAGCGCCGGTCAAACCGGGGTGAGTCAACACTGAAACCGGTCAAAATCGTGACAAGGGACGAACTGTGTTCAATTCAAGTAGTTGAGAGTGCAAGTTGTTCGGTTTTGGAGTTGAGGGATCAAATCTAGACTCCATCAAAAGTTAAGTGACGAAAATTATACTTTTCTTTTTGCTAAATATGCTCACTTTAGTCCATTAGCTCGTCGGGCATCAGCCAAAACTCTGATCTATCAGTCAAAACATGGGTCATGAAGCTTGCAACCTGGAAGGCCGCGTTGTAATCTCACGGTGAGCGGCTTGCCCTCGTGCGGTCACGTGCTCACCACCATGCCAGTCTACATCCTTATGGCCATCACTATCGACCCAACAATCCTCAAGAAGATCACATGTGTCATTCGTGACTTCCTTTGGCATGGCCGGCGTGACGCCAAGTCGGGAACATGTCTGGTCAGTTGGCCGCGCGTCCGCCGCCTTTTGGAGTACGGTGGCCTCGGCGTGTGTGACTTTCATCTCACCGGCATCTCGCTGTGTTGCCGTTGGCTTTGGCTCAAGGCCACGGACCCTTCGCGCCCATGGCACCACCTGCAGCTCCCCTCCGACGACGTGACTAGCTGCTTCTTCCGCACCTCCACATCTTGTCACCTCGGTGATGGATGAACTTGTCATTTATGGAGCGATCACTGGCTTGACGGGTAGGCCATCTTAGACATCGCCCCTGCCCTTCTATCCCTCGTGCCACGTCGATGGCGCCGCCATACGTTGGTGTGCGACGGCCTCGCGTAGCGGGTCTAGATCAGCGACATCCATGGCGCCCTTGGACCTCAGGAGGTCATTGAGTACGTCAACCTTTGGCATAAACTCCAAGGCATAACCCTCACCTCCGAGCCTGATCGCATCACCTAGAGGTGGGCGGCGAATAACACCTATTCGACCAAGTCTTGCTACCAAACTTTGTTCCATGGATCTACCTTGCCGCCATGCTGGAGACAATTTTTTGTCCAAAAGGACCCCCGTCGAACGCTATTGCCAAAAAGGACTACCTGCGAATAAAATTGTCAAAAAAGACCCCCTCACTAGTGGCGGCAGGTATGACAGGCGACACATGGCACCTGTCGCCACGCCAGGAGGCGACGGGCCCTGCCGCCACCGCAGGAGGCGGCCGCTGAGGTGAATGGGAAACCCAGCTACTCACCGCGCCGCGACGGAATGGGGCGGGCCAGGTGGGCCCTGCCGCCACCAGGCAAGGCGGCGAGCGCTGCCACTGCCGCTCCCTGGCTGACAGCCCTTGCTGCATGTGGGCCGAGGAGTGGGCCAGGTCGCCACGGGAGGAGGCGGCATCTTTCCCTGACGCGACAACGGACGCAGACGCCCCGCGCTCATTCCCGCGCGTGATTGTTTGTTGCTTTGCACGCGCTCATTCCCACACGCGTGATTTAGGGCGATTTTCCCTGTTGCAAACGGTGCTCATTCCTACGCGCGCGGACGACAATGAATTTGACAGGCGGGAATCACTCCGGCTTTCTTCAGCGGATCCGACGGCACTGCAGGAATCACTCACTCACCGCGGGAACCTGTTGTGCCGACACTACAGGGATCCTCTTCCTTTTATATAGTATACATCTCTGCCTCCTCTTCTCAAAGCTCCGAGCGCAAGCACACTGTCTCTGCCTCCTCTTCTCATCTCTGAGTGTGTAAGAACAGAGAGAAAGATAAACTCATTAGACACTTTCACTCGTGATTTAGGGCGATTTAGAGTTGGATTTTGAATATGGTGTAGTTGAAGAAAAGATAGAAGAAGGTAAGATCTATCCATTTTTGTTGGGTTCGTTCGCATGCATGATGTTTTTAATCTTTTTGTTTAGTTCATAACTACGTGTTCTGTGTTGTGTTAGACATTATTTCATCAATTTTTGGAGTCATTTAGAGCTTCAGCAGTAGGATTTGCCTAGCGAAGTGAAGCACGAAGTTGAAGATCAAGGTATGAGCTTTGCAATACATTGTTTTTTGTGCATGCAGGGTAGTAATTAGTTAGTCTTTTAGCTCCTCATTAGCTATGCGATGTTAGTGCTTAGAGGTTAGAAACAATTTGAAACTACAGATGTTGCATTTATACTATTTTCTTTAGAAGAGTAGGTTCAAGATGTTGTATCAATGTTAGCTGCGTCCATTAGTATTGACATGCGAGAAGATCTTAATACGGTAATTAAGAAAAACATTGGTATATTATTTCATGTGGTATGTTTATTAATAAGTCTATAGTTAGAAAATCGTAGGTCTACTTTGTTATGTCGCAATAATCTAAATTTTATATGTTAAGATTAGGTGCTAATGTACTTAATGATGTATGTAATTAGGTAAAATAATTCATCTTAGTAGCAAACAAGGAGGAGATGAAGTGATTGAAGAAATTGTGTTTCCATCTTCGTTGTCCCTTTTGAGGTGATGACCATATACATTCAAGTTCTATTTTCATACTTTTGATAGTAGGAAGAAAAATCCGTGTGTAATATTGATGTTCATGTGATAATAGGTTGACTCCATTCATATAGTACTGGTGATGGATATTTATTGGAACTATTTTGACGCTTAATTGCATTCGCAAGCACATCCATATTGGAGCTAAGGTATAAAATCACGCTGTAATTTTGTTAATATTTTTTGTATTGATGTACTGTTGTGAATAATGTGCATGCCGCTGCAAATATTATTATTTGTGAATAAATGATTGTTACCGTATGATATGAAAAAATTATATAAAGCTGGAAGAAATTAAATGTCTTACTCATATGATATTAAAATGTTATTCTCGTACTATTATCTTTAGTGGTTGTTTGGACAACGAGTAATTACCATCGGTTTTTTCATAACCTGTTGTAAGAAAATTAGTTTTTACTAATAGTCATTTTCCAAAACCTCAGTTTTTGCATGTTACAAGAATCAGTTTAGGATATTTTTTGGGTACTTAGAGAAAAGCAAACAGAGTTTTAGTTTGTGACGCTCGTAGACGAGTTTGAGAAAAAAATAGATCTCTAAATACCCGTTAACCAAACAACCCTGGAAATTGTAAGCAAATGATTCTAAAAACAAACCGAATATTTGTAACGAAAATACAATTATTATTTTAGTCGTATGATATGTAAATGTTGTCATCGTACTACTACTAAATGTTCAGTTACTAATTGTTTGAAATGTTAACATGTATGTCGGTTAGGTACTATGGAAAATTTAGTAGTGTACTATGGGAACGTCTTACGCGACGGTCCTTTCGGAGTGGATGTGTCCTTGTGCGAGTCGACTACAGTTGTAGTTAGAGACATGGTCAACGTGGGTTACGCAGCTGTCAGAAGGTGCATCCGAGCGGTGTTTGGCCCAGGGATGCATGGGAAAAAAATGACAATGGAGGCCTTCGTCGCTGACGGAGCAAATGATGGGACAGCTGCCCGTTGGGGTTTGCGGCCTGTCACAGGCGATCAGTCGTGGGGGTCGTACATGAGGTTTGCAAGCAATCCCAATAACCCAGTGTTTGGTCAGCCGATGGTGTATGTGGAGTTTATTTCAGTCACTAATGTTGCCGGATGCAGTGGCAGGGGCGGTGAGGTCGAGTTGGCCATCACATCAGCCCCTAGCATCGGCCCATCGGAACCGACGGGCGACCAGCCTGTGTATGACACAAGATATTGGTCTGCGGCCGTTGACATGAGTGAACACGTGGAGGGATTGCCAGAGGCGATACCTGATGACCATCACTCTTCCGCGTCTTCCGAGTCAAGCGAAGAAGAAGATGTTCCTCCCCATAGGGCGGTCGCGGCGTCACTGCAACCTGGGTTTTTACAGGATATGAGCATCACAAATGAATTTCACTCTGTTTCTAGCCTAGAAGCAGGGAGCTTGGAGGTTAGGCAGGTTTTCCCAGACAAGAAGTCTGCTTACCAGGCAATTAATGGGTATGCAATCGCCCTCCACCGCCAGCATAAAGTGAAGCAGTCTGATAAAAAAGAGTTGAAGGTCATATGCATCCACACCGCGGAAGGTTGCCGCGGAAGAGTTCTCACTAGACTGAAGCCTGGGGTATGTCAGTCATGGCATATCACAACAATAGTGCAGCATAGCTGTGAGCAAACTGGGATTCTTTCAAATCACCGCAATGTGACGGCAAGATATGTGGCACAGGTGATGGAAACGATTGTGCAGGGAAGTCTCAACATTAGTGTTAGGGCTTTGCAAAAAGATGCAGAAGATCAAATTGGCTTCCCTGTCAGCTACAACAAGGCTAGGCGTGCGAAGGAAAATATATTCCAGAACTTGTATGGAACCTATGAGGAGGCCTATTCTTATGCCCCCAGAATGCTTCATCAGATAGCAAGTGCTACTAGGGGGACTCAAGTTTGATGGAGAGAACGTACAAACCCAAAGAACCCGGGTGAGCTAATTCTGGACCGCTTATTTTGGGCATTCGCCCAGACTATACAAGCCTTCAGGCACTGTCGCCCGGTGTTATCAGTTGATGGTACCTTTCTCACTGGAAAGTACAAGGGCACACTATTGGTAGCGATTGCAGTAGATGCAAATAATCAGCTTCTTCCTATTGCATACGCACTGGTCGAGAGCGAGAACAAAGATAGCTGGTTGTGGTTCCTGAGCTGCGTGAAGATGGGTGTCGTGAAAGAGCGTTTAGGTGTTTGCATCATCTCTGATCACAACACATGATTATTAAGTGCTCTCGACATAATTAAGGAGTCGTCAGAAGAGTGGGGGTGGCCGGATCTAGAGGGAAGGTGGTGCATGCGGCATTTGGCAGCAAACTTTTACTCCAAATTCAAGAATAAGGATTGGTTCAAGTTATTCAAGAGGATGTGCATGCAGAAAACTCAAGCCAAAATGAATGCCATCTGGGCAGGTATCAATGGTGAGATCGAGCGCGCAGCCTTGCCGCAGAGAGAAGACCGGAGGGGTCGAAGGATGGCCATAAATTTGAGCCAGTGGATCGGCGAGAATTGCCCTGATTTGTACAAGTGGGCGCAGGCTCACGACACCGGGGCTCGGTATGGAATAATGACTAGCAACATGTCAGAGGTGTATAATGGTGTTCTTAAAGGGGTGAGACCCTGCCTATCACATCCCTAATTGAAGAAACTTGGAACCGGACCCTGTCATACTTTGTAGATAGGGTTACCGTGGCTAAAGCACAAGTTGAACTGAACAAGCCATGGTCCGAGAAGATGCAAAGACATCTGGACGAGAAAGCAAAGAAGTCCCAAAGCCATGGCTGTAGGAAAGCTGACGCACTTAGGAATAAGTGGGAGGTCAAAATGTGCGAGCCAAGTACGTTAAGAGTCACCACAGAGGATCAAAAAGCAAGCTGTCACCCTCGGCCCAACGCCCTGTGAGTGCACGTGTAACTAGCCCAAGCTTGAGGGCTACCCTTGTAGTCATGTGCTCCGAGCGGCTGCAGATCAAAAAATCAGTGTTAGGCCATACATATCGCCGTACTTCAACATGTACAATCTGTACAACACTTGGAACGGTGAGTTCCAGGCCTGGGGCATTGATATGAACTACAAAATGTTGTGGCCAAATGGGCCGAAATGGGTACCGAGCGCCGACTTGATGAGAACCGCCAAGGGACGACGTCAGTCTAGGCGTCATCGCAATGACATGGACCATAGCCAGATGGGAGAACCAAGGCGATGCCGCATTTGTAGGTGTCATGGACATTCACGTAGGGAAGCCCGTATCGAGCGAACAACACCGCATGATGTTGATTTATCTGTACTCGCTATGTCTACTTATATTTGTATCATACTTTTATTAATTTAAATTGAATTTGTTTTTATTATTGAATCTCTTTGTGTTATTGTATTTATATTTATTTTAAATTGAATCTCTTCGTATTATTGTACCCGTGATGTTAACTTCAGCTAATTAATGTAAATTATATCTCTTTGTATTATTGAATCTCTTTGTGTTATTGTAATTATATTTATTGTACATTGAATCTCTTTGTATTTTTTTTCTATGTTTGTGTGCAAGTTATGGCTGAAGTGCCGCGGCTTTTGGAGGGGCCCCATGACGCAGGCCACCGTTGCCACCTATTTTTGAACCCAAATAAAGAACATGATTATCGGAGTTTCAGACTTCGAACCATAAAGAAAACCTGGCCAATACACAATTATTCCATTACTCACCTTGACGCTTATGGACTACATGCTTTTGCTAGGCTCACATCAAGCGAAGACCCAGCCCAGTTACGTTCAGACCCATCCCTTTTGACATCCCCCGTTGACCGGTGGAGACCTGAAACCCACACCTTTCACTTTCGTTTTGGGGAGCTTGCACCTACACTGAAATACGTTTCTGTGATCCTTGCTCTACCAATTAGAGGTGAGCCGTTAGTCTCTCCACGAGTGTCTAAATCTTGGGCACAAAATATATCAGACCGCTTGGGATGACAATGCCAGAATCACAACGTACTGGTGGCCCTCGTGGCATCCCACTCCCCTGGCTTCATGATAACTTTCGTAATTTTTCTACCTTCGCTGATTCTGAGACGAGGAAAAGACATCTGTTTGCGTATTTGTTGTGGCTCCTCGGGGTTATGTTTCCAAATTCACACGGGGACGTACTTCTCCCTGGTCTAATCTACATTGTGGAGAAGGTGGTAGATGAACCTTTACCCGAGCAGCCAAAATACAGCTTTGGTTCTGCCATTCTATCTCATACATATAGAGGCTTGTGTGATGCCACACAAAAAACTTCCTTCGCAAAAAAAGCCCCGTTACTTTGTGTCCCCTACTAGTTTCTACAGTTGTGGTCCTGGGAATACCTCCCTGTAGGACGACCTCGTATAATAAATCCCATACACCCATACGACTATAGCGAGGGCAGTTGTGTAACTATGGCCAGCAGGTGGACAAAGCCATGGAAACATTGGTCTCCAAGTATTGCGAAAAATTGTTACCCTATATACCACCAGCAGTTTGAGGCACTTGATGAGTCTTTAGTCACATGGAACCCATGGACTCAGGAGCATGTACAGATGGTCTTTGATAAATGACCCATCACAGCAGGCATGTTGACCGATAGTGCATTCTGGCTGACTCGCTGCTACTTATTATTCCTGTGGTGTGTTGAGCCTTACAACCAAGAGCGTGTCATGAGACAGTTCGGTCTGTATCAGGAGATTCCACCACCTTTTCCAAGATGTACCGACGAGGAAACCCATAAGTAAGATGTGACCTCCCTAAATAGTTAGTGTCCTTTTTAATTTACTAAACTCACACTTTGTTACATAATTTGCAGGCTAACCAATATGGGCCACGGTTGGAGTCTTTACGATTGGAGGGAACGCAACATTCAATGGGTACATAAGTGGGAAAAGAAGCGCTAGCAGATATAGTGTATCAACTTAGGTACATTTTATTTACATTATTTTATTACGATGACCATACGATGCGTGAAGATGCTTTGCTTTCATCACAACGGTTGATGTTATTATATAATTTTGCAGACCGTACGATGGAAGTATAGCTCAAGCGTACAAGCAGTGGTACTGCATCAGCACGCGTACAAGCCTGGCCGGTCAACCAGCTACGATACCAACAAATCTCACGCACGAGGAGCAGATGCATAGACCTGTTAAGCTGCATGCAACTTACTATCATGATGGGCTGGTGATCACTAGTAATTTTTTCAGGTCCATCATTTCATAATCATTTCAACCAAATAACAACCAAATATTTTTCCAGCTTCAAACTGCCAATGACATAGGGCAGATGGCGACGGAAAGCATGCCGCCCAGGGGACAAGCTGTCAAGTCATTCAATAAACGTTTTAAAGAATACGTGCTAACAAAGTTGAGATGTGGTAGAGGCGACGACGTTGTCACTGGAGCGTACAACATGCCAGTACCGAGGTCAGCCAGATCGAGTGCGGCGCCGTCGTCTAGACCGAGCGAGGCACGTACAAGCCATGGGCAGTGGGGGGAGGGTCCGAGTACTACAACGGCATTGCCACGACATGACTCATCTCTGCCACTACATCGCTCTTCTTCGGTGCTGCTTCGTCAGGGGCAAACATCGCAGGACCATGGCATGGGCTTGGATTCGATGCCCGAGTTGTATCTTTCCCCAAACCCATATGCATACACAGGATATGGCGCATACACTCAAGATGAGGGATCTCAGCCGTATCTCTCCGCGCGAGGGATCTCCATGCCCGAGGAGACTCGTGTCCCAGATTTAAACCAGTACCAGGTAGAATGTCCAGACAGTACAGGCGAGGGATCTGATCAGGTAGTCATGTTTACATTTTAATGCATTTACAGGCGAGTTTTCATTTATAATGTTTCTATGTGCAGGGCATACCTGATGTAAATTGAAACAATGAGTACACGCAACCTGGCGACAATGTTAACGCAATAGATACGGATTTCTTTAGAGAGGACGTTATTGGCCCATCTTTTATCCCCGAGGAGTCACAACAACCATACGCCTACAATTACGCATTAGGTTCGCAACAAGGATTACAGACTCCACCACCTATGCAGGAGTCGCAGACACAGGAGGACCAACTGGAGTACGGTCGCGGTCTTCGTGTAACTTGACCACCTAAACGCTTGGAGCTTTCCGGTCCGAAGGGAAGGCCAGGTGGCCGTCGTCGACTACAATGATTCATCTATCTACGTGCGCGACCCATTGTATCTATATATGTCAGTATCAGACTTTCCGACTTATGTATGAAACATTATGTATGCTGAAATAAAAATGCACCAGTCCCGTTAAATTCAGATATACTTGCATTATTAGTTTGTGCTTGTTGTACTTGTTGCACGACGTTCGATAATTAGTGGAGGGAAATAAAATGCTAAATTTTATTGTAAAACAATATATTTTTTCATTAAGACACGGTACAACTGAAATTAAGATACATCATACTATTGAAATAAAGCTACATTTAAGTACTGAAATAAAGCTACACTAAACTGCAGAAATTAAGATACAAACGATTGCGAAATGAAGCTACACGAAACTGCAAAAATTAAGGCGCTAAACTCACACATCGGCCCCCACGTCCCTCTGTCCAGCGTTCAGAACCACGACAATCTTGCCCTTCGAGGACGTAGCTTAAAAACTACATGAAGGCATCATCGTCATCCTCCGTCGATGCAAAATTCTTGCCCTTCGAGGACGCGGAACTCTTGTCCTTGGATGATGCAGAACTCTTGCCCTTCGAGGGTGCAGAACCCGGAAGCAGCGACATGAAGATATCATCGTCGTCCTCGCTTTCTTTAGTCCATAAAAATGGATGCTTTGTTGCAGTCCTTCTGAAAGTTTCACTCTTCGGCTCCACTACCTTCTTCCACCTTTTATGCAACCTAAGAAGTTCAGTACGTACCTCCTCATAAGTCCTTTCAGGCCACCCAGACCTACGTAATTCGTGGGCCAACTCATTCATTATGGTGTCACTACTGGTGAGTTCGTCCCATGGAACTATCCTATTGTCCATGCTGAAATCAGTGGCTAGCTTCAGAAGACATCTGCTCATCCCAGGGTGAAAACTACGATCGAAAGGATAATGGGACATCTCGACTACACTACACTACACTGCTTATTCACCTCCGTGTGAAGGGGGTTGGAGGGAAGAGGATGGCTGGACGAGAGCCTCGGTGTCTCCTTTTATAGGCTTAGATGACAAATGATGGCGAAAAAATAAGCGCGAATGGACGAAATTAGGTGGGAAATTTTAGGACCCCTGTAGTGTCGGCACAACAGGTTCCCGCAGCATCGGATTCCCGGGCAAAAGCAGCAGCACCATTAGGTTGTGGGAATTAGCGCCGTCAAGTTTTGGATTTGCTGTCGGGTGGGAATCAGCGCCGTCAGCTTTTTTTTAAAGCAGCACCGCCAACTAGTTTGTCCCGCATGCAGCAGGTGGCCACCTCGGCCAGTGGCGGCCTGGCCCACTGGCGGGGTCTGCAAGCAGTGCGGTCTATCAGCCAGGGAGCAACATCGGCAGCAGAGGCCGCCTCACCCGGTGGCGGCGTGGCCCACCACATCTGGCCCGTTCCATCCCGCCTCCAGATCATGTACAAAAGACGTTGCGTCCACGCAGCTGCCTGCAGGCGTGGCGCCAGGCCCTGCCGCCTCCAGGCATGGCGGCAGGTGGCACGTGTCGCCTGCCGCGCCTGCCGCCACGCCTGTTTTCGTTTGGAGGGGGTCTTTTCTGGCAATTCCAGTGGGCAGAGGGTCTCTTTAGACAAAAAATCTGCTGGAGACTATATGGAGGAATTAGGCCCCTCTCAACAACAAGGTGTTCATCTGGCTTGCGTCCCTTGACCGATGCTGGACGGCCGAGCGCCGAGCTCGTCATGGCCTCACCCAAGACTGCACCTACATCCTTTGTCCCTAAGAGACAGAGTCTATCGACCATCTTCTCTCTGGTTGCGTGTTCTCCCGGATCACCTGGCACGAAATACTCTCTTGGTGCCGGCTCACTTCCCCTCCGATGGATGGTGCCACGAGCTTCTTTGCCTGGTGTTCACTGGCGGCCGAGACCTCCCCGAGCTACCTGCGTAAAGGCCTCAACTCCAATGTCGCATTGGCCGCCTGGGCCATCTGAAAGCATCGCAATGCGGTCATCTTCGACAGATTACAACCTTCCACCGACGATCTGGTCCTAGCTATCAAGGAAGACGCTCGCCTCTGGGCCAAGGCGGGTGCCAAGGGATTAGCTAGCATCATACTTGTAACCTGATCTTTTGTATTGAGGCTGCGCATCCTCCTTCCCCTGCTCGCTAGTGCACCCTCCCAGACACCTAGCTGTGTACGTCTGTGAGGCTGCACCCTGTATTATACTCTATCTTTTCACCTATCAATGAAATGATACATTGGTCAGCGTATTCATAAAAAATACATGGTATAATATTTTATGCGTGTCCATGGCCCCGCCACTAAATATTGCTTATTGTGTTTTCCTGTGACTTTGCCACCCCTCTTGAGTTTATGGTGACGAGTCCAAACTTGTTTTATGGTGTGTCTAGATTTTGTGCCTTGCAATCTTAGAGCATCTCCAGCCGCGCCCCCAGGACGGTCTCCCTAGGCGATTTATTTGCGCCGGCGCCGAAAAAACGGCCCTGTCGCGCCCCCAGGACGCCGAATTCCGCCGGCTTGGCCCGTTTTTGCGCCCGGTGCTCCCAGGCCGAACCCGGTGCACTGGGGGTGCTCGGGGGCTCCGTCGCAAGGGAAAAGCGTTCGTGGGGCCACATTGACAGGCGAAAAGTCAAGCCACCCACCCAGATTCGCCTCCTGCCCCCCGCGCTCGGCCGCCACCCTGCGCCACCCTGCCGATCCCGGCGCTGACCACCGCCCGCCGCAGCTAGGTAGACCGTCTCCAGCCGAGAAAAAGAAGGGGTTTTGCCACTGCAGCCTCTTCGCCGCCGCCCTGGCACCTTTTTTGGCGCTTCGGCCGTGCAGTGCCTGTATGCCGGCGGGCTTGCGCCCACCTCGCCCACAAGGTGTTTGGTGAATTGCCCGGCCCGGCGATGGACTCCGAAGATGAGGAGGCGCTCGCAGCGTTGCTGGATGAGGAAGCCGAAGTCGACGTCCAGGAGAAGGAGCATCTCATGGTGCTCGCCGCCCTCGCTGGCTTGCTCGTGAGTAGTGAGAAGCCGCGGCGAGGTGGCTCGGCACTTGGGCAGGTGAAAGCAAAGAATCGGCATCGTATGGAAGGCTACTGCATGCTCTACTCGGACTACTTCACCGATGCTCCATTGCACGGTGAGAAAACATTTTGGCGCCGTTATCGGATGAACCGAAAGCTTTTTCTCCGGATTGTGAATTCCATCCGGGAGTTCGACAGCTACTGTTGGGGAACGTAGTAATTTCAAAAAAAATCCTACGCACACGCAAGATCATGGTGATGCATAGCAACAAGAGGGGAGAGTGTTGTCCACGTACCCTCGTAGACCGAAAGCGGAAGCGTTATGACAACGCAATTGATGTAGTCGTACGTCTTCACGATCCGACCGATCCAAGCACTGAACGTACGGCACCTCCGAGTTCAGCACACGTTCAGCTCGATGACGATCCCCGGACTCTGATCCAGTAGGGTGTCGGGGATGAGTTCCGTCAGCACGACGGCGTGGTGACGATGATGATGTTCTACCGATGCAGGGCTTCGCCTAAGCATCGCAACGATATGACCGAGGTGGAATGTGGTGGAGGGGGCACCGCACACGGCTAAGGAACGATCACGAAGATCAACTTGTGTGTCTTGGGGTGCCCCCCCTGCCCCCGTATATAAAGGAAGGAGGGGGGAGGTGCGGCCGGCCCCTTAGGGGTGCGTCTGGAGGAGTCCTACTCCCACCGGGAGTAGGACTCCCTCCTCTTGCCTTGTTGGAGAAGGAAAGGGGGGAGGGGAAAGAGGAAAGGGGGTGCCATCCCCCCTTCCTTGTCCTATTCGGACTAGGGGGGAGGGGGTGCGCGGCCTGCCCTGGCCGGCCCTCCTCTTCTCCCTCATGGCCCATGTAGGCCCATTAACCCCCGGGGGGGTTCCGGTAACCCCCCCGGTACTCCGGTAAAATCCCGATTTCACCCGGAACTATTCCGATATCCAAATATAGGCTTCCAATATATCAATCTTTATGTCTCGACCATTTCGAGACTCCTCGTCATGTCCGTGATCACATCCGGGACTCCGAACAACCTTCGGTACATCAAAACTTATAAACTCGTAATAAAACTATCATCGTAACGTTAAGCGTGCGGACCCTACGGGTTCGAGAACTATGTAGACATGACCTAGAACTGTTCCTGGTCAATAACCAATAGCGGAACCTGGATGCTCATATTGTCTCCTACATATTCTACCAAGATCTTTATCGGTCAAACCGCATAACAACATACGTTGTTCCCTTTGTCATCGGTATGTTACTTGCCCGAGATTCGATCGTCGGTATCCAATACCTAGTTCAATCTCGTTACCGGCAAGTATCTTTACTCGTTACGTAATGCATCATTCCGTAACTAAATCATTAGCTATATTGCTTGCAAGGCTTATAGTAATGTGCATTACCGAGAGGGCCCAGAGATACCTCTCCGACAATCGGAGTGACCAAACCTAATCTCGAAATACGCCAACTCAACATGTACCTTTGGAGACACCTGTAGAGCTCCTTTATAATCACCCAGTTACGTTGTGACATTTGGTAGCACACAAAGTGTTCCTCCGGTAAACGGGAGTTGCATAATCTCATAGTTGTAGGAACTTTATATAAGTCATGAAGAAAGCAATAGCAACATACTAAACGATCAAGTGGTAAGCTAACGGAATGGGTCAAGTCAATCACATCATTCTCCTAATGATGTGATCCCGTTAATCAAATGACAACACATGTCTATGGTTAGGAAACATAACCATCTTTGATTAATGAGCTAGTCAAGTACAGGCATACTAGTGAAATTATGTTTGTCTATGTATTCACACATGTATCATGTTTCCGGTTAATACAATTCTAGCATGAATAATACACATTTATTATGATATAAGGAAATAAAGAATAACTTTATTATTGCCTCTAGGGCATATTTCCTTCAGTCTCCCACTTGCACTAGAGTCAATAATCTAGATTACACTGTAATGATTCTAACACCCATGCATGGAGTCTTGGTGCTGATCATGTTTTGCTCATGGAAGAGGCTTAGTCAACGGGTCTGCAACATTCAGATCCGTATGTATCTTGAAAATCTCTATGTCTCCCACCTGGACTTGGTCCCGGATGGCATTGAAGCGTCTCTTGATGTGCTTGGTCCTGTTGTGAAATCTGGATTCCTTTGCCAAGGCAATTGCACCAGTATTGTCACAGAAGATCTTCATTGGTCCTGATGCACTAGGTATAACACCTAGATCGGAAATGAACTCCTTCATCCAGACTCCTTCATTTGGTGCTTCCGAAGCAGCTATGTACTCCGCTTTGCATGTAGATCCCGCCACGACGCTTTGTTTAGAACTGCACCAACTTACAGCTCCACCGTTTAATAAAAACACGTATCCGGTTTGCGATTTAGAATCGTCCGGATCAGTGTCAAAGCTTGCATCGACGTAACCATTTACGACTAGCTCTTTGTCACCTCCATAAACGAGAAACATATCCTTAGTCCTTTTCGGGTATTTCAGGATGTTCTTGACCACTGTGCAGTGATCCACTCCTGGATTACTTTGGTACCTACCTGCCAAGCTTATTGCTAAGCATACGTCAGGTCTGGTACACATCATTGCATACATGATAGAGCCTATGGCTGAAGCATAGGGAACATCTTTCATTTTCTCTCTATCTTTTGCTGTGGTCGGGCATTGAGTCTGACTCAACTTCACACCTTGTAATACAGGCAAGAACCCTTTCTTTGCCTGATCCATTTTGAACTTTTTCAAAACTTTACCAAGGTATGTGCTTTGTGAAAGTCCAATTAAGCGTCTTGATCTATCTCTATAGATCTTGATGCCCAATATGTAAGCAGCTTCACTGAGGTCTTTCATTGAAAAACTTTTATTCAAGTATCCCTTTATGCTATCCAGAAATTCTATATCATTTCCAATTAACAATATGTCATCTACATATAATATCAGAAATTCTACAGAGCTCCCACTCACTTTCTTGTAAATACAGGCTTCTCCAAAAGTCTGTATAAAACCCTATGCTTTGATCACAGTATCAAAGCGTTTATTCCAACTCCGAGATGCTTGCACCAGTCCATAAATGGATCACTGGAGCTTGCACACTTTGTTAGCACCTTTTGGATCGACAAAACCTTCTGGTTGCATCATATACAACTCTTCTTCCAGAAATCCATTCAGGAATGCAGTTTTGACATCCATTTGCCAAATTTCATAATCACAAAATGCGGCAATTGCTAACATGATTCGGACAGACTTAAGTATCGCTACGGGTGAGAAAGTCTCATCGTAGTCAACCCCTTGAACTTGTCGAAAACCTTTTGCAACAAGTCAAGCTTTGTAGATAGTTACATTACCATCAGTGTCAGTCTTCTTCTTGAAGATCCATTTATTCTCAATGGCTTGCCGATCATCGGGAAAGTCAACCAAAGTCCATACTTTGTTTTCATACATGGATCCCATCTCAGATTTCATGGCTTCAAGCCATTTTGCGGAATCTGGGCTCATCATCGCTTCCTCATAGTTCGTAGGTTCGTCATGGTCAAGTAACATGACTTCCAGAATAGGATTACCATACCACTCTGGTGCGGATCTTACTCTGGTAGACCTACGAGGTTCAGTAGAAACTTGATCTGAAGTTTCATGATCAATATCATTAGCTTCCTCACTAATTGGTGAAGTTGTCACAGGTACCGGTTCTTGTGATGAACTACTTTACAATAAGGGAGCAGGTACAATTACCTCATCAAGTTCTACTTTCCTCCCACTCACTTCTTTCGAGAGAAACTCCTTCTCTAGAAAGGATCCGGATTTAGCAACGAAAATCTTGCCCTCAGATCTGTGATAGAAGGTGTACCCAATAGTCTCTTTTGGGTATCCTATGAAGACACATTTCTCCAATTTGGGTTCGAGTTTATCTGGTTGAAGTTTCTTCACATAAGCATCGCAGCCCCAAACTTTAAGAAATGACAACTTTGGTTTCTTGTCAAACCACAGTTCATAAGGCGTCGTCTCAACGGATTTTGATGGTGCTCTATTTAACGTGAATGTGGCCGTCTCTAAAGCATAACCCCAAAACGATAGCGGTAAATCAGTAAGAGACATCATAGATCGCACCATATCTAGTAAATTACAATTATGACGTTCGGACACACCATTTCTTTGTGGTGTTCCGGGTGGCGTGAGTTGCGAAACTATTCCGCATTGTTTCAAATGTAGACCAAACTCGTAACTCAAATATTCTCCTCCACGATCAGATCGTAGAAATTTTATTTTCTTGTTACGATGATTTTCCACTTCACTCTGAAATTCTTTGAACTTTCCAAATGTTTTAGACTTGTGTTTCATTAAGTAGATATACCCATATCTGCTCAAATCATCTGTGAAGGTGAGAAAATAACGATACCCGCCGCGAGCCTCAATATTCATTGGACCACATACATCGGTATGTATGATTTCCAACAAATCAGTTGCTCGCTCCATAGTTCCGGAGAACGGCGTTTTAGTCATCGTGCCCATGAGGCGCGGTTCGCAAGTACCAAGTGATTCATAATCAAGTGATTCCATAAGTCCATCAGTATTGAGTTTCTTCATGCGCTTTACACCGATATGACCTAAATGGTAGTGCCACAAATAAGTTGCACTATCATTATCAACTCTGCATCTTTTGGCTTCAACATTTTGAATATGTGTATCACTACTATCGAGATTCAATAAAAATAGACCACTCTTCAAGGGTGCATGACCATAAAAGGTATTACTCATATAAATAGAACAACCATTATTCTCTGATTTAAATGAATAACTGTCTCGCATCAGACAAGATCCAGATATAATGTTCATGCTTAACGCTGGCACCAAATAACAATTATTTAGGTCTAAAACTAATCCCGAAGGTAGATGTAGAGGTAGCGTGCCGACCGCGAACACATTGACTTTGGAACCATTTCCCACGCGCATCATCACCTCGTCCTTAGCCAATCTTCGCTGAATCCGTAGTCCCTGTTTCGAGTTGCAAATATTAGCAACAGAACCAGTATCAAATACCCAGGTACTACTGCGAGCATTAGTAAGGTACACATCAATAACATGTATATCACATATACCTTTGTTCACTTTGCCATCCTTCTTATCCGCCAAATACTTGGGGCAGTTCCGCTTCCAGTGTCCAGTCTGCTTGCAGTAGAAGCACTCAGTCTTAGGCTTAGGTCCAGACTTGGGTTTCTTCTCTTGAGCAGCAACTTGTTTGCTGTTCTTCTTGAAGTTCCCCTTCTTCCTCCCTTTGCCCTTTTTCTTGAAACTGGTGGTCTTATTGACCATCAACACTTGATGCTCCTTCTTGATTTCTACCTCTGCAGCCTTTAGCATTGCGAAGAGCTCAGGAATAGTCTTGTCCATCCCTTGCATATTATAGTTCATCACAATGCTCTTGTAGCTTGGTGGCAGTGATTGAAGAATTCTGCCAATGACACTATCATCAGGAAGATTAACTCCCAACTGAATCAAGTGATTATTATACCCAGACATTTTGAGTATGTGTTCACTGACAGAACTATTCTCCTCCATCTTACAGCTATAGAACTTATTGGAGACTTCATATCTCTCAATCCGGGCATTTGATTGAAATATCAACTTCAACTCCTGGAATATCTCATATGCTCCATGACGTTCAAAACGTCGTTGAAGACCCGGTTCCAAGCCGTAAAGCATGGCACACTGAACTATCGAGTAGTCATCAGCTTTGCTCTGCCAGACGTTCTTAACGTCGTCAGTTGCATCTGCAGCAGGCCTGGCACCTAGCGATGCTTCCAGGACGTAATTCTTCTGTGCAGCAATGAGGATAATCCTCAGGTTACGGTCCCAGTCCGTGTAATTGCTACCATCTTCTTTCAACTTAGCTTTCTCAAGGAATGCATTAAAATTCAACGGAACAACAACACGAGCCATCTATCTACAACAAACATAGACAAGCAAAATACTATCAGGTACTAAGTTCATGATAAATTTAAATTCAATTAATCATATTACTTAAGAACTCCCACTTAGACAGACATCTCTCTAGTCATCTAAGTGATCACGTGATCCAAATCAACTAAACCATGTCCGATCATCACGTGAGATGGAGTAGTTTCAATGGTGAACATCACTATGTTGATCATATCTACTATATGATTCACGTTCGACCTTTCAGTCTCTGTGTTCCGAGGCCATATCTGTATATGCTAGGCTCGTCAAGTTTAACCTGAGTATTCCGTGTGTACAATTGTTTTGCACCCGTTGTATTTGAACGTAGAGCCTATCACACCCGATCATCACGTGGTGTCTCAGCACGAAGAACTTTCACAACGGTACATACTCAGGGAGAAAACTTCTTGATAATTTAGTGAGAGATCATATTAAAATGCTACGTCAATCAAAGCAAGATAAGATGCATAAAGGATAAACATCACATGCAATCAATATAAGTGATATGATATGGCCATCATCATCTTGTGCTTGTGATCTCCATCTCCGAAGCACCGTCGTGATCACCATCGTCACCGGCGCGACACCTCGATCTCCATCGTAGCATCATTGTCGTTACACCATCTATTGCTTCTACGACTATCACTATCGCTTAGTGATAAAGTAAAACAATTACAGGGCGTTTGCATTTCATACAATAAAGCGACGACCATATGGCTCCTGCCAGTTGCCGATAACTTCGGTTACAAAACATGATCATCTCATACAATAAAATATAGCATCACATCTTGACCATATCACATCACAACATGCCTTGCAAAAACAAGTTAGATGTCCTCTACTTTGTTGTTGCAAATTTTACGTGGCTGCTACAGGCTGAGCAAGAACCGTTCTTACCTACGCATCAAAACCACAACGATAGTTCGTCAAGTTAGTGCTGTTTTAACCTTCGCAAGGACCGAGTGTAGCCACACTCGGTTCAACTAAAGTGAGAGAGATAGACACCCGCCAGTCACCTTTAAGCACGAGTGCTCGTAACGGTGAAACCAGTCTCGCGTAAGGGTACACGTAATGTCGGTCCGGGACGCTTCATCTCACAATACCGCTGAATCAAAGTATGACATGCTGGTAAGCAGTATGACTTGTATCGCCCACAACTCGCTTTTGTTCTACTCGTGCATATGACATCTACGCATAAAACCTGGCTCGGATGCCACTGTTGGGGAACGTAGTAATTTCAAAAAATTTCCTACGCACACGCAAGATCATGGTGATGCATAGCAATGAGAGGGGAGAGTGTTGTCCATGTACCCTCGTAGACCGAAAGCGGAAGCATTATGACAATGCAGTTGATGTAGTTGTATGTCTTCAATATCCGACCGATCCAAGCACCGAACCTACGACACCTCCGAGTTCAGCACACGTTCAGCTCGATGACGATCCCCGGACTCCGATCCAGCAGGGTGTCGGGGATGAGTTCCATCAGCATGACGGCGTGGTGACGATGATGATGTTCTATCGACGCAGGGCTTCGCCTAAGCACCTCAACGATATGACTGAGGTGGAATATGGTGGAGGGGGGCACCGCACACGGCTAAGGAATGATCACGAAGATCAACTTGTGTGTCTTGGGGTGCCCCCCTGCCCCCGTATATAAAGGAGGGAGGGGGGAGGTGTGGCCGGCCCCTTAGGGGTGCGCCTGGAGGAGTCCTACTCCCACCGAGAGTAGGACTCCCTCCTCTTGCCTTGTTGGAGAAGGAAAGGGGGGAGGGGAAAGATGAAAGGGGGCACCCCCCTTCCTTGTCCTATTCGGACTAGGGGGAGGGGGCGCGCGGCCTGCCCTGGCCGGCCCTCCTCTTCTCCCTCATGGCCCATGTAGGCCCATTAACCCCCGGGGGGTTCTGGTAACCCCCCGGTACTCCGGTAAAATCCCGATTTCACCCGGAACTATTCTGATATCCAAATATAGGCTTCCAATATATCAATCTTTATGTCTCGACCATTTCGAGACTCCTCGTCATGTTCGTGATCACATCCGGGACTCCGAACAACCTTTGGTACATCAAAACTTATAAACTCATAATAAAATTGTCATCATAATGTTAAGAGTGCGGACCCTACGGGTTTGAGAACTATGTAGACATGACCTAGAACTGTTTCCGGTCAATAACCAATAGCGGAACCTGGATGCTCATATTGGCTCCTACATATTCTACCATGATCTTTATCGGTCAAACCGCATAACAAAATACGTTGTTCCCTTTGTCATCGGTATGTTACTTGCCCGAGATTCGATCGTCGATATCCAATACCTAGTTCAATCTCGTTACCGGCAAGTCTCTTTACTCATTATGTAATGCATCATTCCGTAACTAACTCATTAGCTACATTGCTTGCAAGGCTTATAGTAATGTGCATTACCGAGAGGGCCCAGAGATACCTCTCCGACAATCGGAGTGACAAAACCTAATCTCGAAATATGCCAACTCAACATGTACCTTTGGAGACACCTGTAGAGCTCCTTTATAATCACCCAGTTACGTTGTGACATTTGGTAGCACACAAAGTGTTCCTCCGGTAAACGGGAGTTGCATAATCTCATAGTTGTAGGAACTTTGTATAAGTCATGAAGAAAGCAATAGCAACATACTAAACGATCAAGTGCTAAACTAACGGAATGGGTCAAGTCAATCACATCATTCTCCTAATGATGTGATCCCGTTAATCAAATGACAACACATGTCTATGGTTAGGAAACATAACCATCTTTGATTAATGAGCTAGTCAAGTAGAGGCATACTAGTGACATTATGTTTGTCTATGTATTCACACATGTATCATGTTTCCGGTTAATACAATTCTAGCATGAATAATAAACATTTATCATGATATAAGGAAATAAATAATAACTTTATTATTGCCTCTAGGGCATATTTCCTTCAGCTACTTCAAGTGCAAGAAGGATTGCACCGGCACACTTGGATTCACCTCGATCCAGAAGCAGAGGCAGAGGCAGGGGGTGCGAGCAGGGGTCAGACACCCCCCATCTCCTCGCCCCCCTGTGAATTTTCGTTACCTGGTACGGGTATAAACTGTACGTATATACACGTAAAGTCCGAGCCTCTTGTAGTTGTTTGTTTAACGCTAATGGCCTAGCACGAACTTTCCAGCCCAAAGGCCCAACGTGAGAAAGCATCCCTTGATGCCTCTGATCGCTCGTTGTACGCATCAGAAAGAAAGACCGTGAGATCAGGCAGTTTGTTTCCTATCTTCCCGGTAATTTCGTTTGTGGGCATCATGGCTTTAGGGCCCTACGCCGTCGTCTCCTCTGCGCTCTGCCCGTCCGCCGCTGCGGCACAAGGCAGAGGGCACTCCACTCCTGCGGCGATTGAATCGACGATGGAGACCATGCCAGCTTGTCTACTGCATCGGCATCATGCATCACAAGATCAACTTCAAAGAATGTAGGTACGTCACTGGTACATAATAAATCTTTGTGAATTAATACAATTCCGTGAAGACAGTTGCGGTAAAATTACAATATAGGATTCTAGTTTTACTCCTCGCCTAACGTTTGAAACATTATATTTCAATCACTAAAGGATGAAGAAAAAGGATACAACAAAAACATATTCGTTTCCCCCCAGCCTAACATATATGGTTTTCAAGTCCATTGCTTCTAGCTCAAAAGTTACAGAAAATGCAAATCCTCCTGAGAAGCAACCGGTTTTAGACAAGAACTCCAACCCCAATCCTGTTGATATGCAACTGGTAGAAATGTAAGTTTTTTATATAGTACCAGAAATATGTTGGAATACAATCATATCAATTCTACTTCAGGGAATATATATTCTTGTGGTGTGTCTCTCAAACGATTATTATCTTCCTCGCCCCCCTCATGTCTAAATCCTGGCTTCGCCCCTGTCCAGAAGTGCACCACAGTTATGAGGATGCTTGCATATGGAGCTCCCGGTGATTCACTCGACGACTATGGGCGCATGGCCGAGTCCACCACCATTGAGTGTTTCTACAAGTTCTGCAGGGCAGTGGTGGCAGTATTTGGACCGCAGTACTTGTGGACACCCAATGCAGAAGACAATGCTCGTATCCTAGCACAGAATGAAGCAAGAGGATTTCCTGGGATGCTTGGAAGCATCGACTGCATGCATTGGAAATGGAAGAACTGTCTATTTGCTTGGCAGGGGTTGTACAAAGGCGCCAAAGGCGGTTGCAGTGTGGTGCTTGAGATAGTGGCCACCCAGGACCTCTGGATTTGGCACTCTTTCTTTGGGATGCCAGGAACTCACAATGACATCAATGTCCTGCAGTGCACCCCAGTCTTTACCAAGCTTGTTGAAGGTCGTTCTCCTCCGGTGAACTTCAAGGTCAATGGACGACAGTACAACAAGGTGTTGGGGAACGTAGTAATTTCAAAAAAAATTCCTATGCACACGCAAGATCATGGTGATGCATAGCAACGAGAGGGGAGAGTGTGTCCACGTACCCTCGTAGACCGAAAGCGGAAGCGTTAGAACAACGCGGTTGATGTAGTCGTACGTCTTCATGGCCCGACCGATCAAGCACCAAAACTACGGCACCTCCGAGTTCTAGCACCCGTTCAGGTCGAGGACGTCCCTCGAACTCCGATCCAGTCGAGTGTCGAGGGAGAGTTCCATCAGCACGACGGCGTGGTGGCAATCTTGATGTTCTACCGTCACAGGGCTTCGCCTAAGCACCGCTACAATATTATCGAGGAGGACTATGGTGGAGGGGGGCACCGCACACGGCTAAGAGATAAAGAGATCAATTGTTGTCTTAGACGTGCCCCCTGCCCCCGTATATAAAGGAGCAAGGGGGAGGAGGCGGCCGGCCTAGGAGGGGGCGCGCCATGGGGAGTCCTACTCCCACCGGGAGTAGGACTCCCTCCTTCCTTGTTGGACTACGAGAGGGGAAGGAAAGGGAGAGGAGGAGAAGGAAAGAGGGGGGCCGGCCCCCTTGCCCTAAACCAATTCGGTTTGGGACTTGCGGGGCGCGCCCCACACTCCCCTTGTTGTCCTATATTTCCACTAAGGCCCATGTAGGCCCATTAAGCTCCCGGGGGGTTCCGGTAACCTTCCGGTACTCCGGTAAAATCCCGATTTCACCCGGAACACTTCCGATATCCAAATATAGGCTTCCAATATATCAATCTTCATGTCTCGACCATTTAGAGACTCCTCGTCATGTCCGTAATCACATTCGGGACTCTGAACAAACTTCGGTACATCAAAACTCATAAACTCATAATATAACTGTCATCGAAACCTTAAGCGTGCGGACCCTACGGGTTCGAGAACTATGTAGACATGACCTAGAACTGTTTCCGGTCAATAACCAATAGCGGAACCTAGATGCTCATATTGGCTCCTACATATTCCACGAAGATCTTTGTCGGTCAAACCTCATAACAACATACGTACCCCGAAAACATCCAGGAGCACCACGAAACACAATTTCCACCGCCGTAACCTTCTGTATCCGCGAGATCCCATCTTGGAGCCCTTGCCGGCACTCTGCCAGAGGGGGAAGCGACCACGGAGGGCCTCTACATCAACATCCTTGCCCCTCCGATGAGTTGTGAGTAGTTTAGCACAGACCTACGGGTCCATAGTTATTAGCTAGATGGCTTCTTCTATCTTTTTGGATCTCAATACAATGTTCTCCCCCTCTCTTGTGGAGATCTATTCGATGTAATCTCTTTTTGCGGTGTGTTTGTCGAGATCCGATGAATTGTGGGTTTATGATCAAGTTTATCTATGAATAATATTTGAATCTTCTCTGAATTCTTTTCTGTATGATTGAGTTATCTTTGCAAGTCTCTTTGAATTATCAGTTTGGTTTGGCCTACTAGATTGATCTTTCTTTCCATGGGAGAAGTGCTTAGCTTTGGGTTGAATCTTGCGGTGTTCTTACCCAGTTCCAGAAAGGGTTGCAAGACACGTATTGTATTGTTGCCATCGAGGATAACAAGATGGGGTTTATATCATATTGCATGTGTTTATCCTTCTACATCATGTCTTCTTGCTTAATGCGTTGCTCTGTTCTTATGAACTTAATACACTATATGCATGCTGGATAGCGGTCGATTTGTGGAGTAATAGTAGTAGATGCAGGCAGGAGTCGGTCTACTTGTTATGGACGTGATGCCTATATACATGATCATGCCTAGATAATCTCATAACTATGCGCTTTTCTATCAATTGCTCGACAGTAATTTGTTCACCCATCGTAATACTTATGCTATCTTGAGAGAAGCCTCTAGTGAAACCTATGGCCCCGGGTCTATCTCTTTTCATATTTGCTTTCAATCTACTTTATTTGCATCTTTACTTTTTGCATCTATATTATAAAATACCAAAAATATATTTATCTTATCATACTATCTTTATTAGATCTCACTTTCGCAAGTGGCCGTGAAGGGATTGACAACCCCTTTATTGCGTTGGTTGCGAGTTCTTAGTTTGTTTGTGTAGGTGCATGGGACTTTTGAGGAGCCTCCTACTGGATTGATACCTTGGTTCTCAAAACTGAGGGAAATACTTATGCTACACTTTGCTGCATCACCCTCTCCTCTTCGAGGAAAACCAACGCAAGCTCAAGACATAGCAAGAAGGATTTCTGGCGCCGTTGCCGAGGAGGTCTTCGCTCAAGTCAATACATACCAAGTACCCATCACAAACCCATCTCCCTCGCATTTACATTATTTGCCATTTGCCTCTCTTTTTCCTCTCCCCCACTTCACCCTTGCCGTTTTAGTCGCCCTCTCTTTCCCAATCTCCTCCTCTCTCTTTTTCTTGCCGTTTTTCTGTTTGCTTGTGTGTTGGATTACTTGTTGCCATGGCACAAGATAATACCAAGTTGTGTGACTTCTTGAATACCAATAATAATGATTTCCTTAGTACTCCGATTGCTCCTCTTAATGATGTTGAGTCTTGTGAAATCAATACCGCTTTGTTGAATCTTGTTATGAAAGATCAATTTGCCGGCCTTCCTAGTGAAGATGCCGCTACTCATCTAAACAATTTTGTTGATTTGTGTGATATGCAAAAGAAGAAATATACGGATAATGATATTGTCAAATTGAAGTTATTTCCGTTTTCACTTAGAGATCGTGCTAAAGTTTGGTTTTCGTCTTTGCCTAAAAATAGTATTGATTCTTGGAACAAGTGCAAAGATGCTTTTATCTCTAAGTATGTTCCTCCCGCTAAGATCATCACTCTTAGGAACGATATTATGAATTTTAAACAACTTGATCATGAGCATGTTGCCCAATCTTGGGAAAGAATGAAATTGATGCTTCACAATTGCCCTACTCATGGTTTGAATTTATGGATGATAATATTATGGCTAATTATTCTCAATAGCACACCGAAAGATCTTCTAGTAAAAAAGTGCATGCTATAGAAGAAATCAATGTTTTGAGTGGAAAGATGGATGAACTTATGAAGATGTTTGCTACTAAAAATACTCCTCTTGATCCAAATGATATGCCTTTGTCTTCCTTGATTGAGAATAATAATGAATATATGGATGTGAATTTTGTTGGTAGGAATAGTTTTGGAAAAAATGCTTATAGAGGAAATTTTAATGCTAGACCGTTCCCTAGTAATCCCTCTAATAATTATGGAAATTCCTACAATAATTCTTATGGTAATTTCAATAAGATGCCCTCTGATTTTGAGAATAATGTGCAAGAATTTATGATTTCTCAAAAGAATTTTAATGCCTTGCTTGAAGAAAAATTGCTTAAAGTTGATGATTTGGCTAGGAACGTTGATAGACTTTCACTTGATGTTAATTCTCTTAAACTTGGATCTTCTTCTCCTAAGCATGATATCAATGAGTCTCTCAAAGTAATGAGAATTTCCATTGACGAATGCAAGGAAAGAACCGCTAGATTGCGTGCTAAAAAAGAAAGCGTTATAAAAGCGTGTTCATCTAGTTTTCAGGAAAATAATGATGAGGATCTTAAAGTTATTGACGCGTATCTGATTAGATCTATGTTTTGCAATATGAATTTTGATGATTATGGGAGTGATGATGAATCCACTTTGCCTAGAAGGCGTCCCAAAAATTCGGAGTCTTTATATCTTGATGTTAATTTTGGTAAAAGTGAGATTGGAGAATCCTCAACTTCTAATAATGTTGAACTTGCTATCTCGGATTTCAAGGAATTTGATTATGATAATCGTTCTTTAAAAGGGTGTATTTCCTTGTTGCAATCCGTTGTTAATTCTCCTCATGCTTATAGTCAAAATAAAGCTTTTACCAAACATATTGTTGATGCCTTGATGCAATCTTATGATGAAAAACTTAATTTGGAAGTTTCTATACCTAGAAAACTTAATGATGAGTGGGAACCTACTATAAAGATTAGAATTAAAAAAATTGAGTGTTTTGCTTTGTGTGATTTCGGTGCTAGTGTTTCCACGATTCCAAAAACTTTATGTGATATTCTAGGTTTCCATGATCTTGATGATTGCTCTTTAAATTTGCACGTTGCGGATTCCACCATTAAAAAGCCTATGGGAAGAATCAATGATGTTCTTATTGTTTCAAATAGAAATTTGGTGCCTGTAGATTTTATCGTTCTTGATATAGATTGCAATCTTTCTTGCCCTATTATTCTTGGTAGACCTTTCCTTAGAACGATTGGTGCGATTATTGATATGAAGGAAGGGAACATTAGATTCCAATTTCCATTAAAGAAAGGCATGGAGCACTTTCCAAGAAAGAAAGTCAAATTACCTTATGAATCTATCATGCGTGCTACTTATGAACCTAGTGCCAAAGATGGCACTCGTTAGATCTATCTTTGCTTTTTATGCCTAGCTAGGGGCGTTAAACAATAGCGCTAGTTGGGAGGCAACCCAATTTTCTTTATGTTTTTTGTTTTTGCTCCTGTTTAGTAATAAATCTTGCATCTACCTTCTGGATATATGTGTTTTTATCTTTTAATTAGTGTTTGTGCCAAGTAGAACCTATAAGATAACCTACGATGATAGTTGATTTGATTCTGCTGAAAAACAGAAAATTTGCACGCATGAATATTTTTTTTAAATCACAGGAACGTGATTTTGCGTTGAATCTTTTTGCTGCTGTTCAATAGACAAATTGTCCAGGACTTCCTATTTGGGTAGGATTTTTAGAGTTCCATAAGTTTGCGTTAGTTACAGATTACTACAGACTGTTCTGTTTTTGACAGATTCTGTTTTTCGTGTGTTGTTTGCTTATTTCAATGCATCTATGGCTAGTAAATTAGTTTATAAACCATAAATAAGTTGGAATACAGTAGGTTTAACACCAAATTAAATAAAGAATGAGTTCATTGCAGTACCTTATGTGGTGGTTTTGTTTTCTTTCACTAACGGAGCTTATAAGATTTCCTGTTGAGTTTTGTGTTGTGAAGTTTTCAAGTTTTGGGTAAAGCTTTTATGGACTATGGAATAAGGAGTGGCAAGATCCTAAGCTTGGGGATGCCCATGGCACCCCAAGATATTCAAGGATAGCCAAAATCCTAAGCTTGGGGATGCCCCGGGAAGGCATCCCCTCTTTCGTCTTCGTTCATTGGTAACTTTACTTGGAGCTATATTTTTATTCACTACATGATATGTGTTTTGCTTGGAGCGTCGTGTATTATATTAGTCTTTTCTTTTTAGTTTACCACAATCATCCTTGCTGTACACACCTTTTGGGAGAAGCCTATTTGATTAGAATTTGCTAGAATACTCTATGTGCTTCACTTATATCTTTTGAGCTTGATAGTTTTTGCTCTAGTGCTTCACGTATATCTTTTAGAGCACGGTGGTGTCTTAATTTTGAAGAAATTGCTAGTCTCTCATGCTTCACTTATATTATTTTGAGAGTCTTTTAGAACAGCATGTATTTGCTATTATCATAAAGTTGGTCCTAGAATGATGAGCATCCAAGTTGGGTATAATAAAAACTATCATAGAAAGTGAATTGGATGCAATGATCAATTTGATGCTTGATAATTGTTTTGAGATATGAAGGTAGTGATATTAAAGTCATGCTAGTTGGGTGATTATGAATTTAAAGAATGCTTGTGTTGAAGCTTGTGATTCCTGTAGCATGCACGTATGGTGAACCGCTTTGTGATGAAGTTGGAGCACAATTTTATTTATTGATTGTCTTCCATATGAGTGGAGGTCGGGGACGAGCGATGGTCTTTTCCTACCAATCTATCCCCCTAGGATCATGCGTGTAGTACTTTGGTTTTTGATGACTTCTAAATTTTTGCAACAAGTATATGAGTTCTTTGGATTAATGTTGAGTCCATGGATTATACACACTCTTTTACCCTTCCACTATTGCTAGCCTCTCTTGTACCGCGCAACTTCCGCCGGTACCATACACCCACCATATACCTTCCTCAAAACAGCCACCATACCTACCTATTATGGGATTTCCATAGCCATTCCGAGATATATTGGCATGCAACTTTCCATCGTTCCGTTCATATGACACGCATTTGTAAGTGCATCTAGTGCCAGCCCTAGTTGGTTTTGGAGTATTGACGACAAAGTTGGTTGAGGGACTAATGCATTTGTGAGAATTGCAGGATAACGCAGGTAGTGTCCCTCGTTGATTCGGTTTACCTATCAGAGATGACCCCTAAAAATGTATGAAGACATTGAAGACAATGGTGGTATGAGAAGATATTCATATTGAAGACTGTGACATGAGAAGACATTGCGTGAAGACTATGGAGCGCGAAGACTGTGTGGTTTCATTGTTTCCTTTTCTTCTTTGTTGAGTCATAGGAACCACCGTACTGTTAAGTGGGGTCCAAGTGAACTAAGTCAGAGTGACTGAAGTGATGCTCAACCCAAATCCTATGTCTTCGAGCGAAGACAATGAGAGCAAATGTTATCCAGAGCTGGATGAGTCAGCTTTGCTTGTAGCCCAAGTAAAGTTGCCGTGTGTGTTTGAAATCTGACCGTTGGAACACGTGTCAGTTCCTTAGTGACCCAGGGTCATTTCGGACATATCAGGTCGGGTTGTCCAGTGGCTATAAATAGCCCACCCCCTACACCATAAATTGGTGGCTGCTCAGAGTTTGTGCACGACTTTTGTCGTTTGAGAGCAACCCACCTCGAAGTCTTTGAGAGAAAGAAATCCTTGCGAGGACAAAGCCCAAACACCCAGAGCCAAAGAGTGTTAGGCATCACTGAAGTCTTTCTGTCTGTGTGACCTGAAGACTTATTACACTTGAGGACTGTGAATCCTCCAACCGGTTAGGCGTCGCGTTCTGAGCATCCAAGAGTCATTGTGGATTGCCGGTGAATGTAGTCTGTGAAGGTTTGGAAGTCTACCTTGAAGACTTACCAAAGTGATTGGGCGAGGACTGGGTGTCCTTAGCTCAAGGGGAATAAGGTGAAGACACGGTCTTCTGAGTTGAATCTCAGCCTCCCTAACCAGACGTATAGTTGTCACAGCAACTGGAACTGGTCCAACAAATCCTGTGTCTTCAACAAGCGACTGGTTCTATCCCTTTCCATCCTTTACTTAAGTTTGTCTTCGTGAAGTCATTGCCTATCTGTCGTACCTGTTTGACTTCATTGCTTGACTACTATCGTTGATTGGCTTCATACTATCTTCCATCCCGATCCTTACTACTTAGCTGCTATTTGTCCTATACTTTCACATCATTGCATACTTGACTATGGCTTGCTTATGGTAGTTTATCTTCCGCTGCAAATCAACTAGGTCATTTCTATTGTTTGTCTTCGAAACTTCCAAGTTTTGAAGACTTCCATAAAAATCGCCTATTCAACCCCCCCTCTAGTCGATACTAGCACTTTCAATTGGTATCAGAGCAAGGTACTCCCTTGTTTTGTGTGATTCGGTTTAACCACCTGGAGTTTTAGCTATGTCGACTGCAAGGATAATCAAAGTCTCTGCTGCTTGCCCCGTGTTCGATGGAACTGAATATCCCTACTGGAAGAATAAGATGCGTATGCATCTTGAAGCCATCGATGTCGACCTCTAGTATGTCGTCAAGAACGGCGTTCCCAAAACTGGGGAAGGTGTCACCCCTACTGATGTCAAGAAGTTCATTCAACTGGACTCTACTGCAAAGAACTGTTGGGTTTCGTAGTAATTTCAAAAATTTTCCTACGCGCACACAGGATCATGTGATGCATAGCAACGAGAGGAGAGTGTTGTCTACGTACCCAACGCAGACCTACTGCGGAAGCGATGACACGACGTAGAGGAAGTAGTCGTACGTCTTCACGATCCAACCGATCAAGCACCGAAACTACGGCACCTCCGAGTTCGAGCACACGTTCAGCTCGATGACGATCCCCGGACTCCGATCCAGCAAAGTGTCGGGGAAGAGTTTCGTCAGCACGACGGCGTGGTGACGATCTTGATGAACTACAGCAGCAGGGCTTCGCCTAAACTCCGCTACAGTATTATCGAGGAATATGGTGGCAGGGGGCACCGCACACGGCTAAGGAATCGATCACGTGGATCAACTTGTGTCAACTTGTGTGTTTAGAGGTGCCCCTGCCTCCGTATATAAAGGAGCCAAGGGGGGAGGAGGCGCCGGCCAGGAGGAGGTGGCGCAGGAGGAGTCCTACTCCTACCGGGAGTAGGACTCCCCCCCCCAATCCTATTCCAACTAGGATTCCCAAGGGGGAAAGAGGGAGAGGGGTGGCCGGCCACCTCTCCTAGTCCTAATAGGACTAGGGGAAGGGGGGAGGCGCGCAGCCCCCTTGGGCTGCCCCTTTCTCCTTTCCACTAAGGCCCATGATGGCCCATATGGCTCCCGGGGGGTTCCGGTAACCTCCCGGTAACCCGGTAAAATCCCGATTTCACCCGGAACACTTCCGATGTCCAAACATAGACTTCCAATATATCAATCTTTATGTCTCGACCATTTCGAGACTCCTCGTCATGTCCGTGATCACATCCGGGACTCCGAACAACCTTCGGTACATCAAAATGCATAAACTCATAATATAACTGTCATCGTAACCTTAAGCGTGCGGACCCTACGGGTTCGAGAACAATGTAGACATGACCGAGACACGTCTCCGGTCAATAACCAATAGCGGGACCTGGATGCCCATATTGGCTCCTACATATTCTACGAAGATCTTTATCGGTCAGACCGCATAACAACATACGTTGTTCCCTTTGTCATCGGTATGTTACTTGCCCGAGATTCGATCGTCGGTATCCAATACCTAGTTCAATCTCGTTACCGGCAAGTCTCTTTACTCGTTCCGTAATACATCATCTCACAACTAACATATTAGTTGTAATGCTTGCAAGGCTTATGTGATGTGTATTACCGAGAGGGCCCAGAGATACCTCTCCGACAATCGGAGTGACAAATCCTAATCTCGAAATACGCCAACCCAACATCTACCTTTGGAGACACCTGTAATGCTCCTTTATAATCACCCAGTTACGTTGTGACGTTTGGTAGCACCCAAAGTGTTCCTCCGGCAAACGGGAGTTGCATAATCTCATAGTCATAGGAACATGTATAAGTCATGAAGAAAGCAATAGCAACATACTAAACGATCAGGTGCTAAGCTAATGGAATGGGTCATGTCAATCAGATCATTCAACTAATGATGTGACCTCGTTAATCAAATAACAACTCATTGTTCATGGTCAGGAAACATAACCATCTTTGATTAACGAGCTAGTCAAGTAGAGGCATACTAGTGACACTCTGTTTGTCTATGTATTCACACATGTATTATGTTTCCGGTTAATACAATTCTAGCATGAATAATAAACATTTATCATGATATAAGGAAATAAATAATAACTTTATTATTGCCTCTAGGGCATATTTCCTTCAGTCTCCCACTTGCACTAGAGTCAATAATCTAGTTCACATCGCCATGTGATTTAACAGCAATAGTTCACATCACCATGTGATTAACACCCATAGTTCACATCGCTATGTGACCAACACCCAAAGGGTTTACTAGATTCAGTAATCTAGTTCACATCGCTATGTGATTAACACCCAAGGAGTACTAAGGTGTGATCATGTTTTGCTTGTGAGAGAATCTTAGTCAACGGGTATGTCATATACAGATCCGTAAGTATTTTGCGAATTCTATGTCTACAATGCTCTGCACGGAGCTACTCTAGCTAATTGCTCCCACTTTCAATATGTATCTAGATCAAGACTTAGAGTCATCTAGATTAGTGTCAAACTTGCATCGGCGTAACCTTTTACGACGAACCTTTTTCCATAATCGAGAAACATATCCTTATTCCACTAAGGACAATTTTGACCGCTCTCCAGTGATCTACTCCTAGATCACTATTGTACTCCCTTGCCAAACTCAGTGGTATGGCATACAATAGATCTGGTATACAGCATGGCATACTTTATAGAACCTATGACTGAGGCATAGGGAATGACTTTCATTCTCTTTCTATTTTCTGCCGTGGTCGGGCTTTGAGTCTTACTCAACTTAACACCTTGCAACACAGGCAAGAACTCCTTCTTTGACTGTTCCATTTTGAACTATTTCAAAAATTTATCAAGGTATGTATTCATTGAAAAAATCTTATCAAGCGTCTTCATCTATCTATATAGATCTTGATGCTCAATGTGTAAGCAGCTTCACCAAGGTCTTTCTTTGAAAAACTTTTATTCAAGTATCCTTTCATGCTTTGCAGAATAATTCTACATTATTTCCGATCAACAATATGTCATTCACATATACTTATCAGAAATGTTGTAGTGCTCCCACTCACTTTCTTGTAAATACAGGCTTCACTGTAAGTCTGTACAATAACTATATGCTTTGATCAACTTATCAAAGCGTATATTCCAACTCCGAGATTCTTGCACCAGTCCATAAATGGATCGCTGGAGCTTGCACACTTTGTTAGCTCCCTTTGGATCGACAAAACCTTCCGGTTGCATCATATACAACTCTTCTTCCAGAAATCCATTCAGGAATGCAGTTTTGACATCCATCTGCCAAATTTCATAATCATAAAATGCGGCAATTGCTAACATGATTCGGACAGACTTTTAAGCATCGATACGAGTAAGAAAATCTCATCGTATTCAACACCTTGAACTTTGTCAAAAACCTTTTTCGACAAGTCTAGCTTTGTAGATAGTAACACTACTATCAACGTCCGTCTTCCTCTTGAAGATCCATTTATTCTTAATGACTCACCGATCATCGGGCAAGTCAATCAAAGTCTACACTTTGTTCTCATACATGGATCATATCTCAGATTTCATGGCCTCAAGCCATTTCGTGGAATCTGGGCTCATCATTGCTTCCTCATAGTTCGTAGGTTCATCATGGTCTAGTAACATGACTTCCAGAACATGATTACCGTACCACTCTGGTGCGGATCTTACTCTGGAAGACCTACGAGGTTTGGTAGTAACTTGATCTGAAGTTTGATGATCATCATCATTAACTTCCTCACTTATTGGTGTAGGAATCACTGGAACTGATTTCTGTGATGAACTACTTTCCAATAAGGGAGAAGGTATAATTACCTCATCAAGTTCTACTCTCCTCCCACTCACTTCTTTCGAGAGAAACTCCTTCTCTGGAAAGGATCCATTTTAGCAACGAATGTCTTGCCTTCGGATCTGTGATAGAAGGTGTACCCAACAATTTCCTTTGGGTATGAAGACGCACTTCTCCGATTTGGGTTCGAGCTTATCAGGATGAAACCTTTTTCACATAAGCATCGCAGCCCCAAACTTTAAGAAACAACAGGTTAGGTTTACTGCTAAACCATAGTTCATACAGTGTCGTCTCAACGGATTTAGATGGTGCCCTATTTTAAAACGTGAATGCAGCTGTCTCTAATGCATAACCCCAAAACGATAGTGGTAAAGAGATATCATAGATCGCACCATATCAAATAAAGTGCGGTTACGACGTTCGGACACACCATAACGATGTGGTGTTCCAGGTGGCGTGAGCTGTGAAACTATTCCACATTGTTTTAATTGAAGACCAAACTCGTAACTCAAATATTTGTCTCCGCGATCAGATCGCAGAAACTTTATTTTCTTGTTACGATGATTTTTCCACTTCACTCTGAAATTCTTTGAACCTTTCAACTATTTCAGACTTATGTTTCATCAAGTAGATATACCCATATCTGCTCAAATCATCTTGTGAAGGTCAGAAAACAACGATGCTTGCCACGAGCAACAGCACTCATTGGATCGCATACATCGGTATGTATTATTTCCAACAAGTCAGTAACTCGTTCCATTGTTCCGAAGAACGGAGTTTTAGTCATCTTGCCCAAAAGGCACGGTTCGCAAGCATCAAATGATTCATAACCAAGTGATTCCGAAAATCCATCTTTATGGAGTTTCTTCATGCGCTTTACACCGATATGACCCAAACGGCAGTGCCACAAATAAGTTGCACTATCATTATTAACTTTGCATCTTTTGGCATCAATATTATGAATATGTGTATCACTACGATCGAGATCCAATGAACCATTTTCATTGGGTGTGTAACCATATAAGGTTTTATTCATGTAAATAGAACAACAGTTTATTCTCTTACTTAAATGAATAACCGTATTGCAATAAACATGATCAAATCATATTCATGCTCAACGCAAACACCAAATAACATTTATTTAGGTTCAACACTAATCCCGAAAGAATAGGGAGTGTGCGATGATGATCATATCAATCTTGAAACTACTTTCAACACACATCATCACTTCACCCTTAACTAGTTTCTGTTTATTCTGCAACTCCCGTTTCGAGTTACTACTCTTAGCAACTGAACCAGTACCAAATACCGAGGGGTTGCTATAAACACTAGTAAAGCACACATCAAACACCTGTATATCAAATATACCCTTTTTCACTTTGCCATCCTTCTTATCCACCAAATATTTAGGGTAGTTCCGCTTCCAGTGACCATTTCCTTTGCAGTGTAAGCACTCAGTTTCAGGCTTTGGTTCAGCTTTGGGCTTCTTCGTGGGAGTGACAACTTGCTTGTCAATCTACTTGAAGTTCCCCTTTCTTTCCCTTTGCCCTTTTCTTGAAACTAGTGATCTTGTCAACCATCAACACTTGATGCTCTTTCTTGATTTCTACCTTCGTTGATTTCAACATCACGAAGAGCTCGGGAATCATTTTCATCATCCCTTGCATACTATAGTTCATCACGAAGTTCTACTAACTTGGTGATGGTGACTAGAGAATTCTGTCAATCACTATCTTATCTGGAAGATTAACTCCCACTTGATTCAAGCGATTGAAGTACCCAGACAATCTGAGCACATGCTCACTAGTTGAGCGATTCTCCTCCATCTTTTAGCTATAGAACTTGTTGGAGACTTCATATCTCTCAACTCGGGTATTTGCTTGAAATATTAACTTCAATTCCTGGAACATCTCATATGGTCCATGACGTTCAAAACGTCTTTGAAGTCCCGATTCTAAGCCGTTAAGCATGGTGCACTAAACTATCAAGTAGTCATCATATTGAGCTAGCCAGACGTTCATAACTTCTGCATCTGCTCCTGCAATAGGTCTGTCACCTAGCGGTGCATTAAGGACATAATTCTTCTGTGCAGCAATGAGGATTTAACCTCAGATCACGGATCAAATCCGCAACATTGCTACTAACATTTTTCAACACAATTTTCTCTAGGAACATATCAAAATAAACACAGGGAAGCAACAACGCGAGCTATTGATCTACAACATGATTTGCAAAATACTACCAGGACTAAGTTCATGATAAATTTAAGTTCAATTTAATCATATTACTTAAGAACTCCCACTTAGATAGACATCCCTCTAATCCTCTAAGTGATCACGTGATCCAAATCAACTAAACCATGTCCGATCATCACGTGAGATGGAGTAGTTTCATCGGTGAACATCATTATGTTGATCATATCTACTATATGATTCACGCTCGACCTTTCGGTCTCCGTGTTCCGAGGCCATATCTGCATATGCTAGGCTCGTCAAGTTTAACCTGAGTATTCTGCGTGTGCAAAAACTGGCTTGCACCCGTTGTAGATGGACGTAGAGCTTATCACACCCGATCATCACGTGGTGTCTGGGCACGACGAACTTTGGCAACGGTGCATACTCAGGGAGAACACTTCTTGATAATTTAGTGAGAGATCATCTTATAATGCTACCGTCAATCAAAGCAAGATAAGATGCATAAAAGATAAACATCACATGCAATCAATATAAGTGATATGATATGGCCATCATCATCTTGTGCTTGTGATCTCCATCTCCGAAGCACCGTCATGATCACCATCGTCACCGGCGCGACACCTTGATCTCCATCGTAGCATCGTTGTCGTCTCGCCAATCTTATGCTTCCACGACTATCACTACCGTTTAGTAATAAAGTAAAGCATTACATCGCGATTGCATTGCATACAATAAAGCGACAACCATATGGCTCCTGCCAGTTGCCGATAACTCGGTTACAAAACATGATCATCTCATACAATAAAATTCAGCATCATGCCTTGACCATATCACATCACAACATGCCCTGCAAAAACAAGTTAGACGTCCTCTACTTTGTTGTTGCATGTTTTACGTGGCTGCTACGGGCTTAAGTAAGAACCAATCTCACCTACGCATCAAAACCACAACGATAGTTTGTCAAATAGACTCCGTTTTAACCTTCGCAAGGACCGGGCGTAGCCATACTTGGTTCAACTAAAGTTGGAGAGGCAGTCGCCCGCAAGCCATCTCTGTGCAAAGCACGTCGAGGGAACCGGTCTCGCGTAAGCGTACGCGTAAGGTTGGTCCGGGTCGTCTCGTCCAACAATACCGCCGAACCAAAATATGACATGCTGGTAGGCAGTATGACTTGTATCGTCCACAACTCACTTGTGTTCTACTCGTGCATATAACATCAACATCAATAACCTAGGCTCGGATGCCACTGTTGGGTTTCGTAGTAATTTCAAAAATTTCCTACGCGCACACAGGATCATGTGATGCATAGCAACGAGAGGAGAGTGTTGTCTACGTACCCAACGCAGACCGACTGCGGAAGCGATGACACGACGTAGAGGAAGTAGTCGTACGTCTTCACGATCCAACCGATCAAGCACCGAAACTACGGCACCTCCGAGTTCGAGCACACGTTCAGCTCGATGACGATCCCCGGACTCCGATCCAGCAAAGTGTCGGGGAAGAGTTTCGTCAGCACGACGGCGTGGTGACGATCTTGATGAACTACAGCAGCAGGGCTTCGCCTAAACTCCGCTACAGTATTATCGAGGAATATGGTGGCAGGGGGCACCGCACACGGCTAAGGAATCGATCACGTGGATCAACTTGTGTCAACTTGTGTGTTTAGAGGTGCCCCTGCCTCCGTATATAAAGGAGCCAAGGGGGGAGGAGGCGCCGGCCAGGAGGAGGTGGCGCAGGAGGAGTCCTACTCCTACCGGGAGTAGGACTCCCCCCCCCAATCCTATTCCAACTAGGATTCCCAAGGGGGAAAGAGGGAGAGGGGTGGCCGGCCACCTCTCCTAGTCCTAATAGGACTAGGGGAAGGGGGGAGGCGCGCAGCCCCCTTGGGCTGCCCCTTTCTCCTTTCCACTAAGGCCCATGATGGCCCATATGGCTCCCGGGGGGTTCCGGTAACCTCCCGGTAACCCGGTAAAATCCCGATTTCACCCGGAACACTTCCGATGTCCAAACATAGACTTCCAATATATCAATCTTTATGTCTCGACCATTTCGAGACTCCTCGTCATGTCCGTGATCACATCCGGGACTCCGAACAACCTTCGGTACATCAAAATGCATAAACTCATAATATAACTGTCATCGTAACCTTAAGCGTGCGGACCCTACGGGTTCGAGAACAATGTAGACATGACCGAGACACGTCTCCGGTCAATAACCAATAGCGGGACCTGGATGCCCATATTGGCTCCTACATATTCTACGAAGATCTTTATCGGTCAGACCGCATAACAACATACGTTGTTCCCTTTGTCATCGGTATGCTACTTGCCCGAGATTCGATCGTCGGTATCCAATACCTAGTTCAATCTCGTTACCGGCAAGTCTCTTTACTCGTTCCGTAATACATCATCTCACAACTAACATATTAGTTGTAATGCTTGCAAGGCTTATGTGATGTGTATTACCGAGAGGGCCCAGAGATACCTCTCCGACAATCGGAGTGACAAATCCTAATCTCGAAATACGCCAACCCAACATCGACCATTGGAGACACCTGTAGTACTCCTTTATAATCACCCATTTACGTTGTGACGTTTGGTAGTACCCAAAGTGTTCCTCCGGTAAACGGGAGTTGCATAATCTCATAGTCATAGGAACATGTATAAGTCATGAAGAAAGCAATAGCAACATACTAAACGATCAGGTGCTAAGCTAATGGAATGGGTAATGTCAATCAGATCATTCTACTAATGATGTGACCTCGTTAATCAAATAACAACTCATTGTTCATGGTTAGGAAACATAACCATCTTTGATTAACGAGCTAGTCAAGTAGAGGCATACTAGTGACACTCTGTTTGTCTATGTATTCACACATGTATTATGTTTCCGGAAAATACAATTCTAGCATGAATAATAAACATTTATCATGATTATAAGGAAATAAATAATAACTTTATTATTGCCTCTAGGGCATATTTCCTTCAGTCTCCCACTTGCACTAGAGTCAATAATCTAGATTACACTGTAATGAATCTAACACCCATGGAGCTTTGGTGCTGATCATGTTTTGCTCGTGGAAGAGGCTTAGTCAACGGGTCTGCAATATTCAGATCCGTATGTATCTTGCAAATCTCTATGTCTCCCACCTGGACTAGATCCCGGATGGAGTTGAAGCATCTCTTGATGTGTTTGGTCCTTTTGTGAAATCTGGATTCCTTTGCCAAGGCAATTGCACCAGTATTGTCACAAAAGATTTTCATTGGACCCGATGCACTAGGTATGACACCTAGATCGGATATGAACTCCTTCATCCAGACTCCTTCATTTGCTGCTTCCGAAGCAGCTATGTATTCCGCTTCACATGTAGATCCCGCTACGACGCTTTTGTTTAGAACTGCACCAACTGACAGCTCCACCGTTTAATGTAAACACGTATCCGGTTTGCGATTTAGAATCGTCCGGATCAGTGTCAAAGCTTGCATCAACGTAACCTTTTACGATGAGCTCTTTGTCACTTCCATATACGAGAAACATATCCTTAGTCCTTTTCAGGTATTTCAGGATGTTCTTGACCGCTGTCCAGTGATCCATTCCTGGATTACTTTGGTACCTCCCTGCTAAACTTATAGCAAGGCACACATCAGGTCTGGTACACAGCATTGCATACATGATAGAGCCTATGGCTGATGCATAGGGAACATCTTTCATATTCTCTCTATCTTCTGCAGTGGTCGGGCATTGAGTCTTACTCAATTTCACACCTTGTAACACAGGCAAGAACCCTTTCTTTGCTTGATCCATTTTGAATTTCTTCAAAATTTTGTCAAGGTATGTGCTTTGTGAAAGTCCAATTAAGCGTCTTGATCTATCTCTATAGATCTTAATGCCTAATATGTAAGCAGCTTCACCGAGGTCTTTCATTGAAAAACTTTTATTCAAGTATCCCTTTATGCTATCCAGAAATTCCATATCATTTCCAATCAGTAATATGTCATCCACATATAATATCAGAAATACTACAGAGCTCCCACTCACTTTCTTGTAAATACAGGCTTCTCCAAAAGTCTGTATAAAACCAAATGCTTTGATCACACTATCAAAACGTTTATTCCAACTCCGAGAGGCTTGCACCAGTCCATAAATGGATCGCTGGAGCTTGCACACTCTGTTAGCTCCCTTTGGATCGACAAAACCTTCTGGTTGCATCATATACAACTCTTCTTCCAGGAATCCATTCCGGAATGCAGTTTTGACATCCATTTGCCAAATTTCATAATCATAAAATGCGGCAATTGCTAACATGATTCGGACGGACTTAAGCATCGCTACGGGTGAGAAGGTCTCATCGTAGTCAATTCCTTGAACTTGTCGAAAACCTTTTGCGACAAGTCGAGCTTTGTAGACAGTAACATTACCATCAGCGTCAGTCTTCTTCTTAAAGATCCATTTATTCTCAATTGCTTGCCGATCATTGGGCAAGTCAACCAAAGTCCATACTTTGTTCTCATACATGGATCCCATCTCAGATTTCATGGCTTCAAGCCACTTTGCGGAATCTGGGCTCACCATCGCTTCTTCATAGTTCGTAGGTTCATCATGATCTAGTAGCATGACTTCCAGAACAGGATTTCCGTACCACTCTGGCGCGGATCTTACTCTGGTTGATCTACGTGGTTCAGTAGTATCTTGATCTGAAGTTTCATGATCATTATCATTGGCTTCCTCACTAACCGGTGTAGGTGTCACTGAAACAGTTTTCTGTGATGAACTACTTTCCAGTAAGGGAGCAGGTACAGTTACCTCGTCAAGTTCTACTTTCCTCCCACTCACTTCTTTCGAGAGAAACTCCTTCTCTAGAAATGATCCATTCTTAGCAACGAATGTTTTGCCTTCGGATCTGTGATAGAAGGTGTACCCAACAGTTTCCTTTGGGTATCCTATGAAGACACATTTCTCCGATTTGGGTTCGAGCTTATCAGTTTGAAGTTTTTTCACATAAGCATCGCAGCCCCAAACTTTAAGAAACGACAACTTTGGTTTCTTGCCAAACCACAGTTCATAAGGCGTCGTGGCAGGGGGCAGGGGGCACCGCACACGGCTAAGGAATTGATCACGTGGATCAACTTGTGTCAACTTGTGTGTTTAGAGGTGCCCCTGCCTCAGTATATAAAGGAGCCAAGGGGGGAGGGTGCGCCGGCCAGGAGGAGGAGGCGCAGGAGGAGTCCTACTCCTACCGGGAGTAGGACTCCCCTCCAATCCTATTCCAATTAGGATTCCCAAGGGGGAAAGAGGGAGAGGGGTGGCCGGCCACCTCTCCTAGTCCTAATAGGACTAGGGGAAGGGGGGAGGCGCGCAGCCCCCTTGGGCTGCCCTTTTCTCCTTTCCACTAAGGCCCATGAAGGCCCATGTGGTTCCCGGGGGGTTCCGGTAACCTCCCGGTAACCCGGTAAAATCCCGATTTCACCCGGAACACTTCCGATGTCCAAACATAGGCTTCCAATATATCAATCTTTATGTCTCGACCATTTCGAGACTCCTCGTCATGTCCGTGATCACATCCGGGACTCCGAACAACCTTCGGTACATCAAAATGCATAAACTCATAATATAACTGTCATCGTAACCTTAAGCGTGCGGACCCTACGGGTTCGAGAACAATGTAGACATGACCGAGACATGTCTCTGGTCAATAACCAATAGCGGGACCTGGATGCCCATATTGGCTCCTACATATTCTACGAAGATATTTATCGGTCAGACCGCATAACAACATACGTTGTTCCCTTTGTCATCGGTATGTTACTTGCCCGAGATTCGATCGTCGGTATCCAATACCTAGTTCAATCTCGTTACCGGCAAGTCTCTTTACTCGTTCCGTAATACATCATCTCACAACTAACATATTAGTTGTAATGCTTGCAAGGCTTATGTGATGTGTATTACCGAGAGGGCCCAGAGATACCTCTCCGACAATCGGAGTGACAAATCCTAATCTCGAAATACGCCAACCCAACATCGACCATTGGAGACACCTGTAGTACTCCTTTATAATCACCCAGTTACGTTGTGACATTTGGTAGTACCCAAAGTGTTCCTCCGGTAAACGGGAGTTGCATAATCTCATAGTCATAGGAACATGTATAAGTCATGAAGAAAGCAATAGCAACATACTAAACGATCAGGTGCTAAGCTAATGGAATGGGTCATGTCAATCAGATCATTCAACTAATGATGTGACCTCGTTAATCAAATAACAACTCATTGTTCATGGTCAGGAAACATAACCATCTTTGATTAACGAGCTAGTCAAGTAGAGGCATACTAGTGACACTCTGTTTGTCTATGTATTCACACATGTATTATGTTTCCGGTTAATACAATTCTAGCATGAATAATAAACATTTATCATGATATAAGGAAATAAATAATAACTTTATTATTGCCTCTAGGGCATATTTCCTTCAAGAACATCATCTGTGGTCATCTGACCAAAGGACAGTATGGCCGTGTGAGTGCTCTGGAAACGTCAAAGCTAGTCTGGGACTGGCTATCCAAGGTCAACGAAGGCGTATCAACCCAGAGAGATCAAAGAATCAGTATTCTGCGCAACCTTTTCAACCGCTTCAAGAGAAACGACAATGAAAATGTCCAGCTCATGTTCGATCGCCTCACTGACATCACAAATGAGCTTCAAGCTCTTGGCGCAACTGAGATTACCAAGCATGAAATCGTCAAGACACTGCTGAGATCACTTGACAGCTCCTTTGACACCCTTGCACTCATGATTCAAGAACGTCCTGACTTTAAGACACTCAATCCGTCTGATATACTTGAGAGGCTCAACACACTTGAGTTTCAGCTTTCTGAGAAAAGAGATATCTATGGCCCAAACTATGGCCGAACTCGCGCTTTGAAGGCAAAAGTTGTTTCCCCATCTGAAGAAGAATCTGACTGCAGTTCTGAAGATCCTGAAGACATTGGAAAGGAACTTGCTATGCTAGTGAAGAAGTTCTAGAAATTCACTAAGAAGAAAGGCTTCAGAAAGTCTTCACGATCCAGCTCAAGGAATGATGAAGCTTCCACCCATGACCACAAGAAGAGAACCTGCCACAAGTGCAAGAAACCTGGTCACTACATATCTGAGTGTACACAGTGGGACAATGAGAAGAAGAAGAAGAAGAAGAGCAAGGAATATGATTCTGATGACAAGAAGAAGAAGAAATCCTCAAAGTCTTCTTGTAAGTCTTCTTCCAAATCTTCATCATACAAGAAGAGCTCATCTGGCAAGGCTCGTGCGTTTGTTGGCAAGGAAATGGATTCAGAGGAGGAGTCTGCTTCTGAGGAGGCGGAGGTGGAGTCTGGAGAGGAGTCCGACCCTGGCGTTGCAAGTCTGGCTCTTGCCATAGCCTATGTTGCCAAGTCCATCTTCAACACTGAAGACAATGACTTCCACACCAAAGCTGAAGCTGATAACGAAGACGATCCTACTCCCACCTACTGCTTCATGGCACGTGGTGCCAAGGTAAAATCATGTGATGCTTACTTTCAAACATCAGGTGAAGATGACTCTGATTGTGAATCCAAACCTAGCTACAAAACACTTGCTAAAATTGCAACTGAACAACAAAAGGCTATGGAACATACTCAAAAACTGTTAGACAAAAGCGATGACCTGTTGGACACGGAAATGACACGTTCACAGTCCTTAGTTGAAGACATAAAAAATCTTCATGCTAAGTACCAAGAACTTGAAGGTCGTCATGAAACGCTCTCAACTACTTATGAAAGGCTCTCCTATGATTATCTTCAAAGGAAACAAGAGCTTGAGAAATTGAGAGTGGCTCATGAAGATATTCAAAAAGAGAATGAGTCACTTCGCGCTCAACAGATCAGTTCCGCGCAGGATGGATTTGAACCACCATGTCTAAAATGCATTGAGCATGATAACGCTACATCTGTTGCTGAATGTTCCACTGTTGCTACTGTTTCATTGTCTTCACCTACTGATGTGGTTACTAACCCCTCTGCGGAGGATACCACTGCTATTGCTGATGAAAATGCTACGTTGAAGACATTGCTTGAAACAGGGATGTACAAAAGTTTGAAGGGACATCAGACACTCTGCGATGTCCTCAAAAAGCAGATTCTGAATCGAAACCCTAGGAAAGAGGGTGTTGGGTTCGAGAGGAAAATGAATGTTGATGGCTCATACTGGAAGCCTGAGCAGTACCCCAAAACCACATGGGTTGCTGCAAAGGAACCTTCAGTAGATCCATCCACCTTGTCTGGCTTTACTTGTGCTAATCATATTATCATTGATGAATCCTTTGATGCAAACTATAAACTGTTCAAGAATCAGAATGGTGAAGTGTTTGCCAGGTACATTGGTACTAACTGCAGGAATGGACCACCTATGAAGAAGATCTGGGCACATAAGCATTACATTGAGAATCTTCCTGTGAATGTCGTCATGACACCACCAAGGAAGAAGACAAAACCCAGACCTATAGCTTCATATGGCCCAAAGGCTTCATACAGATACATGACTCACTTGAGTCACCCTAATGCTAATGTTTTGCAGGGAAATCATGCTCAGACTTATGAATATGAGCGTGTATCTTCGAACCGCTATGTTCATAGGACTAAGAACTTTTCTGCTTATTCATATGAGTATCATTCATCTCCTACAAGGCTATTTGCTAGGGCTTCAAAGCCGAAATTCTCAGATGCTGCACTTAGACTCATTGCTTCTAAACCACCCCTGAAAATGTGGGTGGCGAAGAAGAATTAACTTTCTTTTGCAGAGAAAGGTCTCCAGCCTGCAATCAAAGGCGTCCGATGCTATTGCTGGGGACCTAAAACACATTAAGGACGCATGATAAAATGTCTTACTATATACATCACATCTGAATCGCTTACCTGTCATACTATGTATCCTAATCTTGATATAAGCTGTGGCAATCCCTATATGTGCCAATTGCTTATGCTTCACAACACTCTTGTGAAGCCTATCCTCCTAACTGCACTGTAGGGTACATCACCAAAAGCTTCAGAATGGATTATGGACAGTGGATGCACAAATCATATGACTGGTGATCGAAGTCTTCTCATGGACTCAACCTTACGTCCATCCGACAAGAGTCACATCACATTTGCTAACACTGGTAAAAGCAAGGTATTGGGTCTAGGTAGAGTTGCAATATCAAAGGATCAACACATGGATAAAGTGATGCTTGTTGAATCCCTTGGTTTCAACTTAATGTCTATCTCAATGCTTTGTGACTTAAACATGATTGTGCTATTCGGAAAATATCGCTGCCTTGTACTAATGGAATCTGACAAGTCTCTAGTCTTTGAAGGGTATCGAAAAGATGATCTATACATGGTAGATTTCTCAGCAGGTCCATAGCTTGCCGTATGTATTCTCACAAAAGCTTCAGAATGCTGGCTCTGGCATCGAAGGCTAGGGCATGCTGGCATGAGGAACTTACACTCACTCGTCAAGAAGAAGCATGTCATAGGCATCGAAGATGTCAAGTTCAAGAAGGATCATCTGTGTGGTGCCTGCGAAGCTGGAAAAATGACAAGGGCAAAGCACCCCTCGAAGACAATCATGACAACATCTCAACCCTTCGAGCTATTACACATGGACTTATTTGGACCTACTCACTACTCCACCCTCACAACAACTGCTTGTCTCTATGGCTTCGTCATTGTTTATGACTATTCAAGATACACATGGGTTCATATAATTCTCTACAAGACTGAAGTGCAAGATGTCTTCAGACACTTCGCCAATCGAGCAATGAACAATTATGGTGTGAAGATCAAGCATATCAGAAGTGATAATGGCACTGAATTCAAGAACACCGGTCTTGATCTTTATCTGGATACAATGGGAATCACTCATGAGTTCTCTGCTCCATACACACCTCAGCAAAATGGCATCGTTGAGCGCAAGAACAGAACCCTCATTGAGATGGCTCGAACAATGCTCGATGAATACAAGACACCAAGAAAGTTCTAGCCTGAAGCTATTGATACAACATGTCACATCATCAATCGTGTCTACATCCATAAGCTTCTGAACAAAACATCCTATGAGCTCCTAACTGGCAAGAAGCCAAATGTCAGTTACTTCAGAGTATTTGGAGCAAGGTGCTGGATCAAGGACCCCCATCACAAGTCAAAATTTGCGCCTAAAGCTCACGAAGGCTTCATGCTTGGCTATGGAAAGGATTCACACTCCTATAGAGTCTTCAACCTTTATCTCTACAAAATTGTCGAAACTGTGGATGTGAAATTTGATGAAACCAATGGTTCACAGAGAGAGATTCTGCCAAGTACACTAGACAAAGCTTCGCCCAGCGAATCTATCAAGCTGATGGGAACTGGTGAAATCATGCCCTCTGAAGCACAGCCTGAAGAGGAACTTATCATTTCTGCACCTAACCAACCTGAAGACAATGCTCAGACCGAAGACAATCCTTCCAATAATGACAATGTTCAGCAAGAGCAAAATCTTCGTCCAGTTCATCCTCAAGTTGCAAATGAAGTTCAAATTGAGAAAATAATTGACAGCATCAATGCGCCTGGTCCACTCACTCGCTCAAGAGCAACACAACTAGCAAATTTCTGTGGGCACATTTCATTTGTATCAATATCAGAACCCAAGAAAGTTGCTGAAGCTTTTATGGAACCTGAATGGATTCAAGCTATGCAAGAAGAACTTCAACAGTTCAAACTGAACAATGTTTGGGAACTTGTCAAGCGACCTGACCCTCGAAAGCATAACATTATTGGAACAAAATGGATATATCGAAACAAACAAGATGAGCATGGTCAAGTTGTCAGAAACAAAGCACGTCTTGTGGCTCAAGGATATACTCAAGTTGAAGGAATTGACTTCGATGAAACATTTGCTCCTGTTGCTAGGCTTGAAGCTATTCGCATACTGCTAGCCTACGCTAACCATCACAACATCTTGCTATATCAAATGGATGTGAAGAGTACATTTCTCAATGGCAAGATTGAAGAAGAAGTGTATGTTGCTCAACCACCTGGCTTCGAAGATCCAAAACATCCTGATAAGGTGTACAAGCTAAACAAAGCACTATATGGCCTCAAACAAGCTCCTCGTGCATGGTATGATATGATCAAAGACTTCCTGAAGAGCAAAGTCTTCAAACCTGGATCCCTCGATCCTACACTCTTCACGAAGACATATGATGGCGAACTGTTTGTGTGACAAATATATGTGGATGACATAATCTTCGGCTGCACCAACCAGAAGTATAGTTATGAGTTTGGGTACATGATGCAAGAGCAATATCAGATGTCCATGATGGGAGAGCTGAAGTTCCTCCTTGGTCTTCAAATTCGTCAGCAAGGAAATGACATCTTCATATCTCAAGAAAAAATACCTCAAAGATTGCCTGAAGAAGTTTGGAATGGAAGACTGCAAAGGTTACACGATGCCAATGCCAGCCAAACACCATCTTGGTCCCAACGACAATGGTAAAGAGTTTGATCAAAAGGTATACCGCTACATGATTGGTTCTTTACTTTATCTATGTGCATCTAGGCCAGATATTATGCTTAGTGTTCGCATGTGTGCTCGATTCCAAGCGGCACCAAAGGAATCGCATCACTTAGCTGTGAAGCGAATTCTTAGATATTTGTCTTACACCCCAACACTCGGATTATGGTATCCAAAGGGCTCAAAATTTGATTTGGTTGGATTCTCGGATGCTTATTATGCTAGTGACAAGGTGGATCGCAAGTCTACATCAGGGACATGTCATTTTCTTGGTCGATCACTTGTCTGTTGGTCTTCAAAGAAGCAGAATTGTGTATCACTCTCAACTGTTGAATCTGAATACATTGCTGCTGGATCCTGTTGTGCTCAACTTCTATGGATGAAGCAAACTCTCAAGGACTATGGCATCAACCTGAAACAAGTACCTCTCTTCTGCGACAACGAGAGTGCCATCAAGATAGCCAACAATCCAGTCTAGCACTCGAAGACAAAGCACATTGAAATTCGTCATCACTTTCTCAGAGATCATGTCATGAAGAAAGATATCGACATCATTCCTGTCAACACTGAAGAGCAACTGGTTGATATCTTCACAAAGCCCTTGGATGAGAAAATGTTTTGCAAGTTACGGTGTGAGCTAAATATCTTGGAATCCTCTAATGTCCTGTGAACAAGCACACATCCTAACACTTATGCATGTTGATGACTTAGATGTGCAACACACAAAGTAATGTATATCTTCAATCAATGAAGACTTACACTCTGAGTGTGAATACATTAACATGGAATTTGACTTCGGAGCGCCACGATAATTGTGCGCCGTGTCTTGGTCTAATACTTCCTATACGGTGGGTAACGCCACCACCAAATTTCTCTGTTTGAAGTGTTTCACTCATGGCGTTATTTTTGCAAAGACTTTGCGTTTGGTTTGTCTTCAGTTTCAATTTGTCTTCATGATTTTCTTCACTATGATGATTTGATTGCATATATATACTAGTGTTCTATCCTCTACAGCATTCACTTATAGCTATGTCTTCAATTTGAATCTTTTAAACTAAGTGAATATGATCGGACCCTAATCTCTCTATGCTTTCAATCTCAAACTCTATCTGTCCAAATCATATGCATTCTATTGAAACTGCCGAATGTCTTCTCTGCGTCCTAGTCAGCAGAAGGCACAGAGACAAACATTATGTCTGTTTTAAATAACTCATCTTTATTGTTGAAATCCGAAGAAGCCGGAACAACCATCCGACATGCCTGGCGGGCGTGGGAACGTGGGACAACTCTGAGTATGTTGCATGCTTGCCACGTGCCCCTCAGATGTGAACTGCCAGGGGCACCAGCGTAATTGCGCTGTGCCACACACCTACTTATAAATACTTGTCCCCTGCGGTAAAGAAATCCTTCTTCCACCTCACCACCTCGTCAAAACCCTAGCGCCACCGCTAGCTCTCGACGACGCAGGCGATGAAGCGCTTAGCTGCCGCGACTTCTCCGACGCCGTCCTCACACCGGCCGCGGACATCGTCCTCTCCGCCGTCGCCGTAGGTGTCCTCCGTCGCCAAGTTAGGGCACGGTGGATTGAACTGCTCGGTCTCCTCTTCATCTCATCGAGCAGTTCTTCGTGCGGTAATTATAACTCTATTTTTGCCACCTTTTTGATCTTCATAGATTCATCCTATCTACCAAAAGTGGTTTCTGCCTATACAATGTTAGATCTATTCTATCTACATCTCATACTGCCTAGTCTATTCACTTGAATTACATGTCTGCATCTCATACTGCCTAGTCTATTCACTTGAAGATGTCATGCGGACACCGAAAAGTTTCGGGGGCATATCGGTATTGTACCGGGGCCACTGGAGAGGTTCCGGGGGTCCACCGGGAGGGGCCACCCCTCTCGGAGGGCCACATGGGTCGCAAGGGGCAGGGAACCAGCCCCTAGAGGGCTGGGCGCGCCCCCCCACCTTGGGCCCATGCGCCTAGGGTTGGGGGGAAAACCCTAGAGGGGGCGTGTCGGTGTCAAAACCGGTGGATCTCGGGTAGGGGGTCCCGAACTATGCGTCTAGGCGGATGGTAACAGGAGACAAGGGACACGATGTTTTTGCCCAGGTTCGGGCCCTCTCGATGGAGGTAAAACCCTACTCCTGCTTGATTGATATTGATGATATGGGTAGTACAAGAGTGGATCTACCACGAGATCAAGGAGGCTAAACCATAGAAGCTAGCCTATGGTATGATTGTTGTAATGGTTGTGTGTCCTACGGACTAAAGCCCTCCGGTTTATATAGACACCGGAGAGGGCTAGGGTTACACAGAGTCGGTTACAATGGTAGGAGATCTACATATCCGTATCGCCAAGCTTGCCTTCCACGCCAAGGAAAGTCCCATCCGGACACGGGACGGAGTCTTCAATCTTGTATCTTCGTAGTCTTGGAGTCTGGCTGACGATGATAGTCCGGCTGTCCGGACACCCCCTAGTCCAGGACTCCCTCAGTAGCCCCTGAACCAAGCTTCAATGACGATGAGTCCAGCGCGCATATAGTCTTCGGCATTGCAAGGCGGGTTCTCCTCCACATTCCGTGTGTTTGCCGAACAATGTCCGACTTCCTTATCAATGTTGCGCTTCTTGGCTTCCACGCCCAATAATGGCCATCTTCCACGCGTCGCATGAATGCGAAAAGCCAGGGTATCTTTTATGTTTTACCCCCTAACTGTGCAAATAATCTGCCTATAAGAGAGGCAAGAATCCAGATCCAAATCACACCATCTTCCTTCCGCGAGTACTCATCGGAGGGCCTCCAACCAAAAATCCATTCCATCATGGACCGTCGACGCGGCTCCTCCTCTCGCGCTCCCAGCCCACTGCCAGGAGACTGGCGGAGATGTTCTGTCCCGCACAGCGAGCTGGTGACGCTCCAAGCAAAGGGATATCTCCCTCCGGCCTTCATGGTCCCGGTTTGAGCCGGGTTGGCCACCTACCAAGGTGGGAAGCAAGCGGAGGCTACCCCAAGTCCCAACAAAGGGGAGCGGGTATGCTTCGTCCCCTATCTGATAAGGGGGCTCGGATTTCCTATACATCCGTTCCTCCGCGGGCTCCTGGAGTTCTACGGACTCCAGCTCCATCACCTCACGCCCGCCTCTATCCTGCATATCGCGGGCTTCGTAGCTCTTTGCGAGCTAATTCTGGGCATCGAGCCCCATTTTGCACTGTGGAAGAGGTTGTTCTGCCTCGTACCCCGCTCTCATGAGGGGTCCATATATCAAGTGGGCGGCGCCGAAATATGGCGCATTGCCGGGACCGGATATCCATCCGGAACCCCTAAGAAGGCGTCCGAAGACTGGCCTTCGGAATGGTTTTACATAGAAGACGCTCCGCTGCCGGACCCTGTTCGGATCGGCCTCCCGGAGTTCAGTACTGCTCCTCTGAAGAAACGCCTTAGTTGGCGTCCGCGGAGCCCCCAACTGGAGGAAGACAAGAGCGTCCATTTTTTGATGGGCCGGATAAGGTTACTGGCCCATTCCAGGTTGACCATGATTGGAGTCATGGCAACATGCATTATGCGGGGGGTGCAGCCACTACAATACAGGGGCCACCCCATGTGGGATTTCAATGGGGAGGACGATGCCACCCGTCATGGCCGCAAAGGGCCGGGTTCGGCCGAGGACCTGGCGAAGATCCTGTCCGGCCTGTACAAGGGGGAGAAGGAGGACTTCCTCCAGACGAACCCGTTGAATGGGTTCTCCATGCATAACCCTCGGTGCTGGGTAAGCAAACACTTTACGTGCCCGACCCATGGTTTCAAAGTTTAAGTTTCTTATATTATGTTTTTTGACGCAGGAGCTGCGTCGGGTTGTGGAGGACATGCTAAGTCCAGCTCCGCAACCCGAGGATCCAGAGAGATCCCAGGATCCGGCCTCCGAAGAGGATCCGGACAAAAAGGTGGAGCTAATCGACGGGGTGTTCCACTGGCTCAGCATGGATAATGCTTTAGTTGCCATTACGGCTGACTACCCCGGACTATATCCGGCTTCCCAGGTGATTGTGACCGAAGTCCCGACACCATTATTTCTTCCTTGCTCATTACTGACCTTCGCATACGACGGTGTTTTGCAGGAAGCGCCTTCAAGGCGGGAAGCCGAGCCCGCGGCGGCTAACCAACAAAGGCCAGTCCGGACCAGTAGGCGGAAGAGGGGCGCGGCGCAGATTGAAACGTCGCCGCAAAGGTATAGCTCACAGTTCATTATTTGGAGCAACGTTCCTAGGAAGCGTTTGAGTGCTCATGACTTTTGTAGGAGAAAAAGCGCCCGCCGGACTGCGGGCGTAGAGGTTGCCAATCCAACCTCTACCAGCCAGGCTCCAGCACCTGGTCTGGAGGGGGAGGCGAGCGCAAGGCGCGAGCCGGACACTCCTCCAACGGAGGATGCCGACAGACTGTCCGCCACCAAGTCTGAAGTGGAGAGCGCCATGAACCACAGGCGCCGCCGGACAGTATTTCGTGACGCGTGCTTCTCCCCTGAGGCATTGAATGCGTTTAACGCGGGGGACGCGCACCTCCGTGCTGCTCAAGATGGTTTTACCAGAGCCACGGAGCAGTATGTAAAAGACATACGGGTAAGAGAATTTAATAGTTGTATATGCCAATAGCCCCCGAGACTTAAAGTAGTTATATTAACTGATTTAAGGATCATTTGAAATGCAGGATCTTATGGAGAAGAATACCCAACTGTCTCAGGAGCTGCAAGAGTGCAAGGCCCAACTCGAGGCCGCACTTGTTGCCACAGGAGGAAACACAGAGACCCCTCCTGGTAACACATTATTTTAAAAATATAAGCGGTGTGCAGCGTGCGCGCAAGTCTAATAATGACATTGCAGGTGCTGCCGGACAAGATCCGGACAGGCAAGAACTACTGCGCCAGCTGAAGGCCGGCGAGAGGGTGCTGAATAAAGTGCAGCGGGAAAGGAACAAGCTCCAGGATGCCCATGCCCAGCTCGGAGAAGAGCTGAAAGGTGTTCGGGCCGAGCTGTCTGGCTCCATTAAGGAGAATCGGCGGCTTCGTCGCGGCATCTATAGTAAGTGCTTGAGCGAACTCCTTTGAAAAGAAGAGTTCGGCAAGGAAGTCAATTGACGAAATATGTCTATAGGTATACTAATAGGTCGCCCTGCGGAGGAGATGCCCGTATCGACGGGTGATCAACTTCCCGAACTGTTGCAGCTGCTCGAACGAGTTCGGCAGGCAATGAGCGGCGGCGTCCAGGCTTTATGGCCGGCCCTTTCCCTGCCCGAGGGCCTTGGGGAGCTTGCAGAGAAGCTTCAGGGAATGCGGCAGCGCTTCCATTTATGGAAGATTTCGGCCTGCCGCCAAGGTGCCAGGGAGGCCTGGGCCATGGTGAAGACGCGGTACAAGAAGGCAGATCCCAACCATATGGCCGAGGTCGGACCTGTGGGGCCCGATGGGAAGGAGATCCCTGTGAGTTTAGTATACGGCCAAGTAGAATTGGCCGCTAAATTTTCCCAACGGGACTGTAAATTAGACAGCCTGTTAGACGGGATTGAGGAGGAATACAGTCAGTCGATTTGACAATGTATTTTAAAATGACATGTAAAATGCCTTCTAGCCGGATTGTAGATCGTTTGTCTTTGCCGACATTTTCGCTTCAACCTCGGGACCCTAGAGTCTGGAGTGTGTCCGAATACCTTCTCGGTTAAGAAACAACCGGGGCATGCATGGAGACCAGGCGTAGGGGTCATTAGTGCTTTATCAGACAAGTGCCCAACTAGTTATGTTATATTACATGGTTAGTAAGAAACATCTTCCAGGGAGAATAGTTCCGTTAAGGGTTCCTTTCCCTGGGAGGCATGCCCTAAAGTGCATGTCCGGTCTGCGAAAAGAGCAGAAAAACATCTGGGGGCAGATAAATAAGTAGGTAAAAAATCATCTTTCAAGTCACCGACCGAATATTCCCTTAAGAACGCTAGCTTTCGGCTTCACCCAGTCTGAGGTACACATCCGGCTGACCCGGCAGTAACAATCGCAGAGGTGCTCCCTTTACCTCCTAGCCGAACAATCGGGAACGTAGGGGTAAGCACAGGAGCCAGGCAACCCAGCTTGGCCAAAACTTAAGTCATATCAATGCATATAATAGTGAATAAAAGGTACATGTGGAAGCTTGACACATGTGCTGGGCATGAAGCCCTTATAATTAAGCTTCTGGTAAAGAAGCCCCCAGGTATAATGAGTGCGGATGGCACATCAAGTGTGTGCGAACAATGCGCAAGTAGGCCCTTAAGGGATTTTTAGGAAAAGGGTTGAGAGAAGAAAGAGAAACAAAAGATAGCTGAAGTGTAAAAGTTTGGACGGGGGAAGGGGACGAACTCTTAGTCCGGCGCTAGGCATAGAATCTTCGGAGGCGGGCTGCGTTCCATGGGTTCGGCACGAGTCGGTTGTCCGACGCATTTCGTAGACGGTATGCTCCGCCGGTCAGGACTTGATCGATAATGAAGGGGCCCTCCCATTTGGGCTTGAGCTTGTCCTTTTTCTTGTCCGGCAGGCGTAGAACTAGTTCGCCAACGTTGTAAGTCTTGGCCCGTACTTCTCTGCTTTGATATCTTCGAGCCTGCTGCTGATAGAATGCGGAACGAGCCTTGGCGACGTCGCGTTCTTCCTCCAATGCGTCCAAGCTGTCCTGCCGATCCAGCTCGGCTTCTCTTTCTTCGTACATGTGCACTCGAGGTGAATCATGAATGATGTCGCAGGGCAGAACTGCCTCTGCGCCGTATACCATAAAAAATGGTGTGAATCTGGTAGTACGGTTGGGCGTTGTCCGCAGCCCCCAGAGTACGGAGTCTAGCTCCTCTACCCAGTGCGTGTCAGATTTCGTAAGTGACCGCACTAGTCTGGGTTTGATGCCGCTCATTATTAGACCATTTGCTCGTTCCACTTGACCGTTGGTTTGAGGATGATAGACTGAAGCCTAATCGAGCTTAATGCCCATATTTTTGCACCATGATTTAACCTCGTCGGCCGTGAAGTTCGTGCCGTTATCGGTGATGATGCTATGGGGGACACCATAACGGTGTACTACCTCGGAGATAAAGTCTATCACTGGTCCGGTCTCTGCCGTTTTGACTGGCTTGGCCTCTATCCATTTGGTGAATTTGTCCACCATGACCAATAGGTACCTTTGCTTGTGGGTTCCTCCTTTAAGGGGTCCAACCATGTCAAGCCCCCAGACCGCGAACGGCCAGGTAATGGGTATAGTTTTGAGGGCGGTGGGTGGCATATGGCTCTGATTAGCAAAGAGCTGACAACCGACGCATCTTTGGACTAAGTCCTGAGCATCTGCCCGGGCCGTCGGCCAATAAAATCCTGTATGGAATGCCTTTCCTACAAGGGCCCGAGCTGCGGCGTGGTGTCCGCCTAGTCCGGCATGAATTTCAGCCAGAAGGTTTCGCCCTGCCTCTTCGGAGATACACCTTTGAAGGACTCCGGTTGTGCTTTTCTTATAAAGTTCTCCCTCATGGACCTTGTAGGCTTTAGATCACCGGACAATGCAGCGGGCCTCATTTTGGTCTTCGGGAAGTTCCTGCCTAAGCAAGTAGGCTAGGAATGGTTCTGTCCACGGGGCGATTACTGCCATTATGTCGTGGGCTGAAGGTGTTATTTCATCGGCTGAATCGCCGGTTATGTCAGATTGCTCTGCGTCGGTTGGTGCGGCTGTTTCCGGTTTGTTATTTCCGGACTCCTCTTCCCATAGTACGGATGGCTTAAAGAGCCGTTCCAGGAAGATGTTTCGAGGGACAGCGTCACGTTTTGCGCCGATGCGTGCCAGTACGTCGGCTGCTTGGTTATTATCCCGGGCTACGTGATGGAATTCAAGTCCTTCAAACCAAGCTGACATTTTTAGGACAGCGTTGCAATATGCTGCCATTTTCGGATCCTTGGCATCAAAGTCTCCATTTATTTGGGATATTGCAAGGTTTGAATCCCCGCGCACCTCTAGGCGTTGAATGCCCATGGAGATTGCCATCTAGAGGCCATGTAAAAGGGCCTCGTATTCGGCTGCGTTGTTGGAGTCCGTGTACATTATCTGAAGTACGTATTGGACTGTGTCCCCGGTTGGGGATGTCAATACGACGCCAGCCCCCAATCCGGCCAACATTTTAGAGCCGTCGAAGTGCATAATCCAATTGGAGTATGCGCCGTACTCTTTAGGGAGTTCGGCTTCGGTCCATTCAGCGACAAAGTCAGCCAAAACTTGTGACTTTATAGCTCGCCGAGGTTTGTAAGTTATATCGAATGGTAAGAGCTCAATGGCCCATTTTGCAATCCTGCCCATCGCGTCGCGGTTGTTTATAATGTCGTTGAGGGGTACTTCGGAGGCCACTGTTATCGAACACTCTTGAAAGTAGTGTCGGAGCTTCCGGGATGCCATGAACACCACATACGCTATCTTTTGATAGTGCGGGTAATGGGACTTGCAGGGGGTTAACACAGTGGATACGTAGTACACTGGTTTTTGAAGAGGGAATTTATGCCCTTCTGTCTCTCGTTCGACGACGAGTACCGCGCTTACAACTTGATGTGTTGCCGCGATGTATAACAACATTGGTTCGCCTAGATTGGGCGCAGCCAGGACCGGATTCGTTGCCAATATGGCTTTTATTTCTTCGAGTCCGACAGTGGCAGCATCCGTCCACTCGAAGTGTTCGGTGTGCCTAAGGAGGCGATAGAGGGGCAATGCCTTTTATCCTAGACGGGAGATAAAGCGGCTTAGAGCCGCCACGCATCTAGTCAATTTTTGTATTTGTTTGAGGTCTTTTGGAATATCTAGCTGTGACAGGGCTCGGATTTTGGCTGGGTTTGCTTCAATTCCTCTACTGGATACAATGAAGCCCAGGAGCTTTCCGGCTGGTACGCCGAAAACGCATTTTTCCGGATTCAGCTTGATGTCATATGCTCTGAGGTTGTCGAATGTGAGCCTCAAGTCGTCTACTAGAGTTTCGACGTGTTTGGTTTTGACGACTACGTCGTCTACGTATGCCTCTACTGTTTTGCCGATCTGGGTGGCCAGACATGTTTGAATCATGCGCTGATATGTTGCGCCGGCGTTTTTAAGTCCGAAGGGCATCGTGTTGAAGCAGAATGGTCCATATGGAGTGATGAATGCCGTTGCGGCTTGGTCTGCTTCCGCCATCTTGATTTGATGGTAGCCGGAGTATGCGTCAAGGAAGCACAGTGAATCGTGTCCTGCAGTAGCGTCGATTATCTGGTCGATGCGGGGGAGGGGGAAGGGATCCTTTGGGCAGGCCTTGTTGAGGTCTTTAAAATCAACACATAGGCGCCAGGATTTGTCCTTCTTTGGTACCATTACCAGGTTTGCTAGCCAATCCGGATGTTTGATATCTCTGATGAATCCGGCTTCCAATAGTTTGGCTAGCTCTTCTCCCATTGCCTGTCTTTTGGGTCTGGAAAATCGTCGAAGAGCCTGTTTGACTGGCTTGAATCCTTTTAGGATGTTTAGGCTGTGTTCTGCCAATCTGCGTGGGATTCCAGGCATATCCGAAGGGTGCCAGGCGAAAATGTCCCAATTTTCCCGAAGGAATTCTCGCAGTGCGGCGTCTACATCAGGGTTCAACTGTGCCCCGATGGAAGCCGTCTTTGTCGGGTCCGTTGGATGGACCTAGAATTTTACTATTTCGTCCGCTGGTTTAAAGGAGGTGGACTTGGATCTCTTATCGAGTATCACATCGTCCCTATTCACAGTAGAGCGCAGCGCGGTGAGTTCTTCTGCCGCTAGGGCTTCGGATAGTGCCTCCAGGGCTAATGCGGCTGTCTTGTTTTCGGCGCGGAGTGCTATGTCCGGATCACTAACGAGAGTGATTATTCCGCCGGGCCCAGGCATTTTGAGCTTCATCTACCCGTAATGGGGTACGGCTTGAAAAATTGTGAATGCCTCTCGTCCTAATATAGCGCGATATCCGCTATTGAACGGGGCCACTTGGAACGTGACTTCTTTGGATCTGTAATTGTCCGGCGAGCCAAACACCACATCGAGTGTGATTTTTCCGGTGCAGCGCGCTTCCCGGCTAGGGATTATTCCTCTGAAGGTTGTGCTGCTTCACTCAATGCGGCTCCAGTCTATTTCCATTTTTTGAAGAGTTTCCTCGTAGATGAGGTTTAATCCGCTGCTGCCATCCATGAGGACCTTTGTAAGTCGAAAGTCGTCCACTATTGTACTAAGTACCAGTGCGGCTGGTGCTCGGGCTGTTCGGAATTTAGGTTCGTTGCTGGCGTTGAAGGTGATGGCTGTGTCGCTCCATGGATTTGTTGTTGCTACTTGGTAGACTTCGGCGAGGCTGCGGATTGTTCGTTTCCGCATATTATTTGATGCGAAAGTCTCGAAGACTATTGATACCGTACCGGTATTGTTGGAGTGGTTTTCCGGGGCTAGAAGCTCCTCGCCACTTTTGGCCACCTGCCGTAATATCCAACATGCTCGAAGGCTATGTGTTGGGATGGCGCCCTCTGTACTGTGAATTTTACAGGGTCCTCTAAGCCGTCCCTCCAATACGGTTCCGTGCCCTTTATGGGGTTTTTGCTTTTTGGTTTTTGTATCTGGTGCCTGAGTGTAATGCACTCTTTTGTTGTGAACTAGGGTTGTATTCGGGGCCAGATTGTCCCAAAAATTATTTTCGGTTATCCGGAAACTCTCCATCGCATAGTACTTTCGTACTATGGACGCCAGGTCGGCGAAGTGTGTAATTTCACGACGGCTGACGGCGTTCAAGATTCCCTCGTCCATGCAATTATTGCAAAAAATTGAGATTGCGTTTTCCTCTCGGCAGTCCTTTATCCTGTCCATAACCAGGAGGAATCTGGCCCAGTAGTGATGTATTGTCTCAGCGGGCTCTTGCCGGATTAGAGATAGATCGCATATGTCTGGGCGGGTGGGTGTAATTAAGTCCGGAACCCTACCCATCTCAAGGCTCGAAGGCCGAGAAGTTTCCAAATTTGGAAGCTTGGATTGCTGGACGTTGTCCAACGAGTCTGGTCTGATGCCTGACTTTAAGTTCAGTGCTTGATCGAAGTCCGTCCCTCCGCGGGAATCCGGCATGGGAGGTTCGGGAGCCCGGACATGACTAGTTTTCAATATAGGAGAAGACTCGCCGCATTGTTCCTCTACCACTGCAACGTGGTGGGTGACCTGGGGAGAGTTAATCTCTCTCAGATTGGTTTTAAGCCCAATCTGATTGTATTCTGTAGCGACTCCCAGGGCGGCGATGCGATCCAAGAGCTCATTTACGGACGAGAGCTCTGTTGGATCCAGCCACTCGGCGAATTCCGAGCTGACGTGAAGATTGCTTTTGACGACTTGAGAGGTCATTGTCGAAGCGGTGGCCGGACAGGCGGTCATAAGAAAACCAACTAGCCGGATAGTTTGGCCGGCGGCCAAGGCTCCTTTGGTGAAAATACCGTCCTTGAAGACGGGAGGAGGCATCCTTCCTATCGGTGACGGCACAGAGGAACTCTCAATGAAAGCACCAATGTCGGTGTCAAAACCGGCGGATCTCGGGTAGGGGGTCCCGAACTGTGCGTCTAGGCGGATGGTAACAGGAGACAAGGGACACGATGTTTTTACCCAGGTTCGGGCCCTCTCGATGGAGGTAAAACCCTACTCCTGCTTGATTGATATTGATGATATGGGTAGTACAAGAGCGGATCTACCACGAGATCAAGGAGGCTAAACCCTAGACGCTAGCCTATGGTATGATTGTTGTAATGGTTGTGTCCTATGGACTAAAGCCCTCCGGTTTATATAGACACCGGAGAGGGCTAGGGTTACACAGAGTCGGTTACAATGGTAGGAGATCTGCATATCCGTATCGCCAAGCTTGCCTTCCACGCCAAGGAAAGTCCCATCCGGACACGGGACGGAGTCTTCAATCTTGTATCTTCGTAGTCTTGGAGTCCGGCTAACGATGATAGTCCGGCTGTCCGGACACCCCCTAGTCCAGGACTCCCTCACCTACTCCTGCTTGATTGATATT